>NW_028280200.1:0-47470 GCF_059751315.1 Micrasema longulum | reverse complement strand
TATAATGTGTCCTAAACAGATATGTTTATGTTAGATTTAAAAAAAAAACAATTACAAAATAACAAATTATGACCAACGTAAGTTTATTAGGATTTGTAATTAATTATGCAATTGGTTAAAAGCTTTATATTAATTGTTGCAATACAAAGTACTAGTATATGTGAACCGTCCTTAAGTTATTAAATAAAGAAAAATATTTATGGAATATTTAAGATCTTTATAAAATAAATTAAAAATATATATATATATACATTCCATGCAATGAATAGTTTTTATCAAGCATTATCTAATAATTTTGAAAATATTTTATTTGATTCAAATAAAATAGGAGATTAGCGAGAAGTTTAAAAAATGTTCGTAGAAAATATTTTTATTAATTATTACAAATAATTACCATAATCGAGCACAGGACCACACCCGGAATCGGGTTGTGGTCCTATGGCTAATGCCTCGGACTCACGGATCCAAGGTCTGTGGTTCGAATCCCACTCTACTACAACTTGATTCTCATTTTCTAATAGTGAGTTATTTACAACTCGTTGAAAATGGCCCTCAAAATTAAATACTTGGGTAAATAATAAAAACACAAATATTTATTTTAAATAAATACTAAAATACCTACCACATTTTTGTCAGTCAAAATTGTAACAGAATATGTCTAAAGCAGTCCTCTTTAGAACAGGTTATCCTAGTGAGGAGGATTCTCAAGTCTTAAATCAGTCTGGTATAGGTACCTAAATTAAAAAATATATAATGTGATAAAAAAAACATGTTTTTAAAATAAAATAAAATTGGAAACCGTGGTGTGTTATGTGTTGTATATGTCTCATTTACCACCTATTTATTAGTTAGTTATTATTTTCCATACACTATATCTAGTGCCACATACATTTGTAATCCTGGTGTTTTGTATAATTCCATTGCTTATTTGGAATATCAGCGTTGGGTATCCACTGGTGATTTTCAGCATAACAGCTTTACTCACATTCCTAAAGCTACATAATATTAACCTACTGTACTACAAGTATATTCAAATGCTTTCCATCATTGTACTCATAATATGACAAATTTCAATGAATTAAAATTAAGGGTATTTATTGTTAACATTTTAATTATTTGACACACAATATTAAAGTTATTAATAATACTGATAACAGTATGATTACTGATTACTAATTGTTATTAAACAGTAAAATCCAAAAATATAGAATCCAGCTCCAAAGTTCATGAAAAGGTTTAGGGAAATAGCTGAAAGAATTTGGTTCAATGCTTACATGTCAGAAATAAAAATAATAATAAAGAACAAGCCCACATCTGATTGACATTGAACTTTTAAATCAATTTCACGTTTGGGGGTGGGGTTCACTATATTTAAAAGTATTTTAAACTAGACAAAAGTTCTTACTGAAATTACTTTAAATGTTTTTTTTTTAAATATTTTAAATAGTTTTGATTTAAGCAATAAACATACAATATAAATGTCTAGTCGATAGTCCTTAAAAAATAGCTTGATTAGAATGACAGCTGTCAAACTCATTTCATTAGTGATGAGAAATTACTGATTACTGATCAAATCGATTTTATCAGTTATTTCATGCAATCATGAAACTGTTTCCGAAAATTGAAATAAGAAAACGCAAAAACAAGCCTATTATAGTGTGTTTAACACAATTATTCACCAAAAAATAAGACATTTATACTTTTTTCATGAACAACATCAAATGAATTATTTTTTTATTCGATCAATTTGTCCATCTCTAACGTTTTTGCAAAATGATGTAACTTTGTAAAAACGTCGTTAAAAATTAGGTTTATTTTAGTTTTTTTTTTAATTTTAAAGCTGATTTACATATAAATGTTGATTTATGTTTCAAGCATTGTATTAAAAAATAAATTAACACGCCAGATACAAATGATTTTTCGTGAGTCAATATAAATAACTCCTTTGACGTTACTACAAAGTTATGTCGTCACTTTTTCTGAAAACTGTCATTTTGATCATCTAACATTTAAGGACTATAATAAAAAATATTCATATTATGACATTGCAAAACCGAGCAAAATAATATTTTAAAAGAAATTTGTTGTGATCAACTCACTATCAGAATAAATACAATCGTTTTCGACTTACAAAAGTATAATATATATAAATATTGTGCTGACTGCAATTCCATTTTGAGGTGACGTTTTAATGTTATTATTTTAAATAACAGGTATTCAGTGTGTGTTATTGGTAATAAGGATCTCGCATTTTGTACATTTATATCTACATTAAAAAATAATTATATTATATAAAATTAAAAACATTTGAAAACAAGATTTTGTTTTAATGCAGACTTAAATCATCACAAAATACTTCTTTAAATATTTCAATAGACACCGTATTATTTATTTGATAGGCTTATTTCACGATCAAATGTCATTGTATCAATATTTTCCACTTTCTAACAGTAAAAAAAAGTCATAAACATAACCAGATACTGACTAAAACTGAATCCACAAGTCATACTCTTATGCTGAATTAGTCAGTATTAATTCAAATTGATGAAATGTTCATTAAACCAGTGTAATCTTGAGGGTCTGATACCCTAGGAATATCTGCAAAAGATTTTTTTTTCTTGCAAAAAAGGTCATTTTTCTTTCTATGAGAAATCATTAGATTTCTTTGTTGGAGTAAATAAATTTACTAACACCATCAAACTGGCACGCTTAATCCCCATAGGCCGATATTTTTAAAATATTTTTTTAACGCAACAACCGACCTGGAAGCCCAATTATAGTGGTGAATAATATTCAGGCTTGAGAAAAATCACATTTAATTTCTCGGAACCTTCCGTGTGTGGATCAAATATCTTAGCCATAACACCACGGAGGTTGCCACAATACTCTGACTTTTAAATTTATGTCCAAACCAACCCATCACCCCTTTCATAATTTTGTAATAATGCTTACCACAGTCTGGCATACAGCACGGATCTTGATATTTATTTGAATAGATCTGGAAAGATATATAAATCACAATGTAGGTGACGTTGAGTTAGTGGGTCAACTATGGTCGCCAGGACGCCCCTTCCGCTAGTTGCAAATCAGCAGAAACCGGTGAACTACACGCACAATCTGAAGAGTGGAAATCAAACATGAGTAGTAGAGGTGAACTGATTTGTTAATGGGCCATGTACTCTATTTATAGACCTATGTAGTGCACGTGGTCTACACCGCTTGGCTAATAACATGTATAAGTAAGCCGACTTATCGTGTACATGTCTCTTCCGCCACGTACAAGGCCTCCATATTCAGTTTCCCGACCATATTAAAGTGTGGACCATGCTGCTTACAATATTTTCAAGAAAAAATAGTTCATTTTTGAAATACCTAATTCTGAAAGCCTCGGTATGGCAAAGGCAACCCCCAAACGTGACAAATACGAGTCTTTATTGAGGAGGCAGTACTTTGCTTATACATTTCCAGGTAGCTATTCTAGTTAGGTACTAAAGTTACTAGCAAGGGCCGCTCGGCTCCAGTGATCTAAAAAATACTAAAATATGGATTAAAAACTGTTTAATATTATGGTAGACATCTTTTTTTAGATTTGTTTTTTTTGTAAACAAAACTTTTGGAAACTAATTTTTTTTCAAGTGTGTTCAAGCAAATAACTGTACTCAATTTATGAAGACTCTGCGTTATAAAAGGAAATTTTTAGTTTCTAGTAAAAGTTAGATTTAAAAAAACAAAACAAAATCTCCATTTCAGTACCCCCCTGACTTCGCGTTGTATGACCATAAACAAACTTATAAACTATCAGTGGAAATAGAATTTTACGATCTGGTAGGTATTGATTCTACCTTTTAAAAAATAAGTGGTTACATCGGTATTCGGTATTGTTACATCCCTATTCATAGTCTACCCGCTTGTCTGTGTCCATTGAACATAAACATGGAATAATCCCGCGCTAAATTTTTATTTATGACGTTAATCGCCAGTTGTGTTTAGGTTATTTTCGGCTTTTCGCATATTTGTGATTAATTATATAGTTATTTATGTGTGCATGCGACAATTACGGTTTGCAATGTAAAAATAGGCAAATTTTATGTTTATCTATTCTCACATTTACTTTTATTGCTGAGATGTAAATAATTTTCAAATTTATCTCAAGATGAGCGACGTACAATCTTTAATTGAAAGGGAAATAGGATTATGTGAGTATATCAATATTAATATACAAAACGGTAATTTTTACTTCCTTTTCTGAAAATCGAAGCGAAATTATTTATAATATGCATTAGCTAAAAACAGTAAAATGACCATATCCAAAAATAATATCAAAGCTATGTACCTGTCGGTTCTTTTAATTGACACATGTTATATGTTGATATTTTTCTCCAGATTTTTAACTCTTAAAATCGTGTATTTTTATTTTAAATGTTTTTTCGACAGCCAATCCGAGGTATTATGACAATGTACTTCAACGCTTGGTAGTATCATGGCATGATGCTTATCATGGAATAGCTCCGTGTTTGTCTGGTCCTGACTTCAATCCCGAACCACCAATATTTGCATGCAGGTTTGCCGAGACTCAAGGATTTGAGCATTTTGTCGCCATTGCCAATGAAGACGGAGGCGTTGCCATACAAGTAAATATTTGAAAATATGATTAATATACACGTTTACACTAATGAATTTTTAAATTATGTCAACCGGTTTAAGTTCAACCGACCTATCGTCAGGACAACTGACTTCAAATTAGTTTTACAATAATTATTTTATTGTATAAAAAAAGATAACCCACTCAATCCATGTCCGCTCTTTAGGTAAAGCATATCACAGGCTCAATACTATAATTAGACATCTCAAAATCACTTGTGTTAGATAATGGCGATCATAACAATGCGTAATAACAATATTAGGAACTATTAAATACTATTCTTGTTGAAGTTATATGTAAATAGGCAATTAAAATATTGCCATTATCTAAAAAACTAGTGATTTTTAGATGTCTATTTGTAGTATTGAGCCCACGATGTGCTATCCATGAAGTCTGCAGGTCTCTTGTCGGCAGCCAACTCCAGTGTGTCCTTCCAAGTTGGCTCCGCATCTCGCAGTTCATACGTGAACTGCCTACAAACTGTCAGCCGTGGTCTAAAGCTTTCGGGGAATTTCAGTTATGGCCCAGCCAGCCATATCACCTCCGCTTTATGACAGTGTTACCAGAGGTTTCTGAGCCTGTTTCTAATTTCAACATTCCGTACAAATTTTATTAACAGGACAATAACTCATTACTGGTTTACATAATTCAGTTTTTTTAGTATACAATTTATATTTTACCACAATGTTAACAATCCACATAATATATTTAAATGGTATGTTTCTTGATGTTAACAATCCACGTAATATATTTAAATGGTCTGTTTCTTGATGTAGTTGTTAGTATCAAGTTAAATACTGCAATTTTTTATTTTTTTTTCAATTGAAAATTTATTTACCGTTACGGATTATTACATTCATTTTACAAAAATAATATACAGTGGTGCCTCGCATAACGAACGCCTCGCACAGCGAACGCTGCACACAACGAACTTCCTTTTCGTTCATTTAACGATTCATACAACGAACTTCGCTTCACACAACGAACTTCGCTTCACACAACGAAGTCGCCCACTTCACACGATCACTGCCGATTTATTGCATCCTTCCGCGCAGGCAGTCGTTAGTCACTGAGCAGTACGCTTAACTTACGCACGTGTCGCAGCAATCGTTCATCATTACAACGAAGATGCTTGTGCCTTCGTGGATTCAGGAAGAAGCAGTAGTTGATGACACAGAAGTGGTGAAGGACATCATCACAGTGGCCCAAAGGTTGGAATTAGAGGTAGAGGAAGAGGATGTAGAGGAGCTTATTGAGGAACACAAAGAAGAGCTGACAACTGAAGAGCTCCAAACACTTCTGGCCCAACAACAGGACAATGCTCAAAGGGAAGCGTCATCTGATAACGAGGAGCAACAATCAAACAATCAACCAATTCCAACTGCTGACATCCAGAACATCCTGGTCAAATGGAAAGCAGTTCAGGAGTTTACCAATGCCCACTATCCGGATTCCGCTGAAGCAAACAGGATCAACGACCTGTACTCCGATACTCTTGTCCGTTATTTCCGGCAGATGTTGAAGAAAAGAGAGAAACAAACGACTTTGGACAGGTTTTTCACTGCACCATCGGCCAAAAAGCGGAAAATGGATGAAGATGTGCAAGATTCGATTATTTCTTAAAATTAAAAAATGTGTGTTTTTTTCATTATGTTTTTAGATGTATCTAAATAAAAATAATAACAAAAAATTTATCTTTTTTTTATGTCATCTTACCATATTTTATGCTACAGAACGAATTATTTTTTTTAACATGTATTGTTATGGGAAAACGCGTTTCACATAACGAACTTTTCGCATAACGAACTTGCTTCTGGAACGAATTAAGTTCGTTGTGTGAGGCACCACTGTATACATTTTTTATTCATACTCTGTTCATAATAATATTTTTTACATCTTTTGAAAAGTTTGTCTGAGTATTTTGTTTAATTTTGTCTGGTAGTTTATTGTATAATTTCAGTCCCTGGTTTATTAGTCTCGACTGTCCTTGTCTTGTTTAAGAAAGTTGTGTATGATATTTTTCCGATATTCTCGTTTTTCTGATATGTCTATGTTTACTACAATGAGGAAGTTCACGATCTTTTTTTTATTTTTTTATTTGTTAATAGAATATTAAACTAAGCCAAATTTTTTATTTTTATATATCATATTATCAGGGCTATGATTTTTTAAAGTTTTGTATATCTGAAATAACTCCGCGTGTGACCTCAGAGGTTGTTCTATGACAGTTCTTCCGATTGGTTCGCTTACAATGACCTTCAAAGCTTTCATATCATTAGATTATTCATATGAACCATTCAAATTAGTGTGTTTTTATTAAAATATTTATTATTATTATTTTTGTAAATTTTTAAGAAATTTTACCGTACAATTTGATGCTCTAATTTTTACCACGCGCAAGAAAACATTTTTTGTCTCCAATTTCCCGTAGGGCTGAGGTTCCTTATTTTTTACAAGTTTAAGTTCTTCATCTACAATTACATCAGTGGCTAATTTATGAATAAATTTTAATGATTCTAATTGAAAAGGTTCAGTTATATTTAATTGCTTAGTTTGTTTAAAAAGTTCTCTAGTTGCTTTTAGATAGGGAAGGTCATATACTAACTTTAATATTTTATTTTGTTGTCTTTGTAGTCTGTTTACGTCATTTTGATATCCTGTTCCCCATAGTAGTTGCATATAACATATTTTAGTTTTTACATAGGCTTCATACATTAGAATTTTTTCCGTTTTTGGAACAAAATTTTTGATTTTTAAAAAAGACTAGATAATGTCGCCACTTAGCTAATTAAATTGCTGATATGAGTTTTCCATGTCAATTGTCCATCTATTGTTAGTCCTAAGTATTTAACATGTTCAATTTCAGTTAGTCGTTCATTATTTATGTGAGCATATATTTTATGTCGTTTTTTTCTAGATTAAAAATGGATAATATTGCATTTTTATTTTCATTAAGTGTAAGTAAGTTTGTGTTTGTCCATTTAATCAACTTGGTAATTGGTATACTGATGATGATCAATAATATGAATGTACAATATTTTGACTGTGCTCAAATGTTTAGGCAGGCTGGATTTCCTTCTTAGGGAGTTATTAAGATCTAAATTTATTGCAATAGAGAGCTATGTTTAAACATAAGCAGAGTGGTGAATGTCGCACAGTGCATAAAGTTGTCACTTAAACCCGCCAATGACAGGTCATAAGCCCTGTAAATGCCTAGACTTCCATATTCTCTTCCCGAAAATGTTTTCCCTCTCTGTTGCATTATATTTCATTTCTCTGTTGTATTTTATTTAGAATACATAAAATAAATACCTGCTTTAGATCACACTAATGTAATATCTGTCAGTGAATTTAACAATTATTGATGCATTTTCAGAACACTTTAATTGTGAATAAAGGCAGCGGAGACCATCCGGCCCTGGAAGGATTCCAATGTCACGAGAATGCTGTGTTTGACCTTGCATGGATGCCGAGGGAAATGAAATTTGTCACTGTTTCAGGTAAACATAGTATTCAAATATTTCATACGAATATACAGGATGCGGAATATCTGTCTCCCTAGTTTTATGTCTTGTGAGACATGAGGATTGGTCGTAGCAGGATAAGGATGGCGTCGATATGTGCTGCTTAGAAGTTTTTGTGTCAGTACTGTTGGTTTCAAGCATGATGTAAAAACAGTGCACTTTAGCCCTAGAAGCGTACGATTGCCAAAATCTGCCCCCGAATGGTCTTAACACTTGAGAACGTTGATGCAGTCAGACGCTCAGTTTTGCCATCGTCTCAACCCTCTGTACGAAGAATTCTCCATTAAGACCTGGGTTTTCATCCGTAACGAATGGTCATCGCACAAAAATTTTCAGAACAAATCAGCATGGAAATTCAGCATATACCCCAAGAAATACTCCAGAGAGTTGTGCGACGCTTCAGAGCTCTCTTGCAGGAGTGTTAAGGCAATGACGGGCACCACTTGAACTTAGTTATGCAGAAAGCAGCCAGTCCACAATTATGATAAAATGAAATATTGATATTATCAGGTGCAGTAAGGCCAATTCTATGTTCTGTTAAAAACAGCCAGACCGTTTCCATACAAAAAAACTGTATTAATCACATTCTGAAAATGGTTTCGATTACGCAGTTTGCAGAAAACACCCACAGCACTAGAAAAATCTTATGGTACTTTAAAAATCATTAAAACTGGTCAAATACATAATTAGATTCTTGTTTGTAATATAAAAAAACCAATGTATCATCATTTGTCCAAGTCTAATACATTCCAACTGTTGCATAGATTTGATTATTCGTTTTACAAAGGTGCTATTATCTTAGTTTCATTTTTATATGGCTGGCTGCTTTCTGCATAACTATGTTCACTTGTGTAATGTTCTTTTCAAAATGTATTATTTTTATAAAGTCCATTTAACAATGGTAGATACATTTCTTTATAAAACACTATAACAATTTAAATAAAATACAACTAAAGAAAATTTTAATAAATTATAAAATTAAACTACTTTAAATTAAATTAATTATTAATTGTTTTCATTATTTTTACTATAATTATTGTTATAGCTAAAAAAACTTATTATTACGGGACTGTTTATAAATTATTAATATTTTAGTTAAATTGTATAAATAACATCTAGGTATTGTGATGAAGAAGTTCCGGGGGCGAAGCACCCACTTGAACTTTCCCATCCACCGACCAGATGAGTCAAGTAAAGCATGAGACCATTAAAACCTTTTGCCAAAGCAAATCCCCTCCATCCCACGTGCCCTATGCACCACATGAATCCTCGAATAAAACACATTTTCTAACTACACATTTGTTTATTATAATATTCTTAAAATATAAACTCCGAATGAGACAAAAAATATGGTAACGATATATCAAAATTGTAAAGCTATAATACGTTCTCTACTTAGATAACACACGGTAGGAACAATAAATAAAAAATGCATGTAAATATATGCTTCCTAATGAGGCGTTACAATGTAGGAACAATATATAAAGCTTATTGCTTTATGAATATCAGAAGTACAAAAATATATTATCTCAAAATGAAATGCGACAAAACCAGTATGTTTTATGAATACTAAAAGTACAAAAATGTATTATTTCAATCTGCATTGGAACCGTGATGAAACTGGATTACTCCTAAAAATCCACGCTGTGAAGAATGGTACAACTTGTTGGTTGTGAAATATCATTTCCTTAGAAACGCAAAACCGAAGCTTTCATCAGAAAGCAATATGGAGATGAACTGCTATCCTCTACATCATCAGTTCCTCTTGGTACTACTGCTTCCGAAAAAAAGTCAAAAAGCTGAACAGATGAAAATCGTGTCCCTGCCTTGATCTTATTGTTGCCCTGTGACATGGTCTAAAAATGCTTTCAGATACTCAATTCTGTAGCGGTTCGACAATGTTAGCTTTGCACATGGTCAGTAAGAACATATTAGGTTATATTACTAATTATATATATACAGATAAAAGGGACCTTGTTTAATACTCCTTGTACTTTGGGAACTACACTGGCTACGTTTTCTACAGAGGGTCGAATACAAACTCTGTTGGCTTATGTATAAGTCACTGCACAACTCTGCCCCAGAATATCTAAGGGGACTATGCATTCCAGATGAACTAGCTGACAGGCGTCTTACGCTTAGATCAGCTACGTCTACGGTGAGAGGAAAAGTTATTATACCTCTACGCAAACAGCGCACTAAATTTAGTGAACGCGCATTTGCAGTCGCAGGCCCTATGGCATGGAATGCTCTCCCAGCAGAGGTGCGAGGCTGTGAAAGTGAAGTGATGTTTCGGAAAAAACTCACTTGTTCTCTAAATTATTTGAATAAATCCGTTGCATGTGACAAAAAAATAAATTGATTTAATTAAATTACAAATTTAAAAGCTTAAATTAAATTAATTTAACAATAGAATCACTATGTAAAGCGCCCTTGAGGTATTTTATTACGAAAATAAAGCTATACAAGTTATCCATAATAATAATAATAATAGCAAGTAATTATTATTTGGGCTCTAGAATAGTCTTTAATGGTTGAGAACAACGCTACTATGTAGCACTTACCGAATTTCCCAGGTTTATCATTTGCAGACTCGGCCAAAATGGCCGCGTCGAACGTTCCGTTCACCCGACCGCCACCCTGCGCTAGACAGCCATAGAATTAAAACGTCACGAGACCCCCTCCGTTTCTCGAGAAACTAAATTTCATAGACAAATGGGGTTGCACGCCCAAAAAAAAAGTGACCAAGTACCTGTCTAGATTTATTCTTCTCGGTATTTTAAATGAAATTTTATTAAAATTAATCTTAATTTTAATAAATTGTATGGATTAAATACATAGTAAATTAAATTTTTGTTTATTTAACGTTCCTCATTATTGGTGTTCGCGTATAATTGGTGAAAGATGTTTAATGCCTTTTTTAAATATTTGATGAATTATATATAAATTGTGATATTTTTAACCATTTTTGAACTGAAAATAAATAAATGCATAAAAACAACATCACATAAAATATCCTATATTGTAGTTTTAAGAAGAAAAAAAAAATTTATTTTACCTCAAATAGCTTTTTATTTATTCACCTACAAAAATAGGGAGATAGCAGTGCCTCATCGTGCATAATACATGTCTGTACGTGTACAACAAAAATAAATGTGTTATTTTTTTCTTTTAATAGAATAGAACATCCTGCCGGATACCGGATAGAACATCTTGCCAGATACCGGATAGAACATTTTGCCGGAAATCAGATAAAACATCCTGCCGGATACCTAATATTCATTAATCTTCGAAAATTTAATAAAATCAACGCAATTATATTAGTTTATTCATATCGAACATGTTTGGGTAAAGGGTAGTAAAGCAAGAAGTAACCTTTATTATAAAAAAAAAACTTTCTTTTAAATAATAACATTCGTACCTAAATGTTCAGTATAAAAACTAGACAAAGAATTTAACCCACAAATAAAAAATGTTTATCAAAATATTTTTTTTATTAAAAATATATTTTCGTGAAAGAAATGAAGCGAAAAAGGTAAAACTACCCAAAACCATTACAATTATTTAATTAATAAACCATATTGATATGCACTCGTTGATCGATAAGTGATCATTAAAAATATAAAAATATTTGAACCCTTTTTTATTTTATGCTCGTTAAAAGTTTTGTTTTTAGCTATAGGAGACATTAGATATCCGGCTATCCGGCTTAGGGGCTTGCTAAATATCCGGTATCTGGCCAAACCACTATCGGCTTCTTCATCACTAATTATCACTTTAGTTCAAGCTAGTAAAAACGTGTAAACCATTTAAACTACATAATTGCTATAATATATAGTAACTTACATTAAGTAAGATTTTTATTATTCGTTATAGGCAGGCAACGTTTGCTGATGCGCGTATATCTGATTCTTCCTTAAAAAAAATCTAAACAAATGATTATTTTTTGCAATTAACACCTTCTCCCATTTGTCATACATTTTTTTAGTAAATTAATTGGGATAAATTTATTCCAGGTGACCATTCAGCGAGATTATGGGATGTGGGTGAAGGTACTGTCAACAAATCGCAGGTATTTTACGGCCATACTAAGTCTGTGAAGACTGTCGCATTTCGACCGGATGATTGTTCTGTGTTTGCTACGGGAGCTCGCGATGGGAAGGTCCTTTTGTGGGACATTAGGGCCAATCTCAGTATCGATTTTGTAGCCAGACCCGATAACTCCATATTCAACTGTCATCCAATCACTGCCAAGACTCCCATATCCGCTTCTAAAAGAACTTCTAGAAGTCTGGAATGTACCCGAGCGAACAGCATCACCGGGTTGATCTTCCAGAACGACGACACTCTCATTTCATGTGCGGATGGGGATGGAAATATAAAGGTTTGGGATCTCAGGAAGAATTATTCTGTATATAAGAAGGACCCTTTGCCTAAACAATCTATACCCTACTGCGGAAGTTCTTCTAAGAATGGCTACACAAATCTCATTTTTGATAAATCTCGTTATGTACTCTTCGCAAACTGCATGGACAATGTCATCTATTCTTTCAATGTTACCACATATAATGTGGTACCTCTACAGAGATATGTGGGACACGAAAATGGTACATTTTACATTAAGTCCAGTTTAAGCCCCGAAGGTAACTATCTACTTAGTGGAAGTAGTGATGAAAAAGCTTACATTTGGAATGTAAAATATTCAGAACCCATTGTGCAACTAGAGGGACATTCTGCGGAGGTAACTTGCGCCTCCTGGTGCCAGACTGGAGACATCAAAATAGTGACCTGCAGCGATGACGCTCGACACAAGATATGGAGAATCGGGAAAGAATGGCCGGACGCAGACGCTAGGCAAGAATCGAGAGGATCCGCTAAATCCTTTCCCCGTTCGGGAAAACTTAGACCGATGCTCGATCAGACTCCTCATTCTGCAAAAAGGAAGTCTTCAGAACCGCTCGTGACATCTTCTAAAAAAAAATGTTTTTTCCAATCCTCCATGACTAGCCCTCGGTCTGGATCTTTGGGAGTGAAAAGGACTTCTAAGAGAAGTCTTATAGACATGTTAAATGGAACTCTTCCCACTGTGAAAGAAGAGAATTCAGAAAACAAACCGAACAATTTAAATGTCGAGGAAGCATTAGAAGCGAATGCATTTGAAGGAGCTTCGACATCTAAAAAGCATTGTCCAAATGATTTGTTAGAAGGTTGTATCAAGCTCGACGCAGGTCTACTTAGTGACGAAGAGAGACCTGGAACATCTTACAGCATTACTAAATACACCGTTATGAGAACACCAACCAAGTCTCCTAAGAAACTAATAATTTCCCCGAGCCCGCGGAAAGCGCTCCGTTGTCTTTCCACCTTTGACTTTCCTAATTATGTGCTGAATGGTGATGCTCCTCACCTCGGATTAATGTCTCCGCCTAAAAAGATTTGTAAGAATATTGACTGGCTTACTAGATTGAGCATCGAGAAGAACGTAAAGCCTGCTAACTCTCCCAATAGCAGTAGTCCACAGAGTGTTCCTGTTCCACAGAGAAGGAACTCTGTTACTAAAACCAGCGATCTCAACAAGACACCTGTGAGGTGTAAAGTAAATACTACACTTATGAATTATTTTTCTAAAAGTACAGAAAAAAATAATTAAAAACCCAGTTTTACCCTGCATTTCTAAAAACCTACCTGGTGAATCCAAAGTGATATGAATGATAAAACTATTTATATATTTAACCCTTAGTGATTGATTGTAATGTAAGGCTCAGTGATATTCGATAAGTTTGAACCGGAGGTTCAATTCTCTATTAAGTGCAGAAATTCTTGCAGTTTCCTACATATGTGTGTAGTTTAGAAGGTATACAAACAGGACTTGATTTAAATTTAAGTCCAAACTCTCGTATTTTAATTAGAATAGAAACATTTTACTCTCTCAACTCCATAATATTCTTATTTATTATAGAAATATAAAAAAGCTGTGAGATGTGAATGCGCTTGTAGTAAATTTAACATGTAATGTAGTTATATTTATTAATTTAATCTTGATTTTAAAGGATATTACTATTAAAATTAAATTAGAAGCTGTATTATTATTTCACTTATTAAAAAAAATCTATGGACATAATTTTGTATGAAACCGTACCCCTTATCTGCAGGTGTATATAAGAAAAAAATGTGCACAATTTTTATTTGTAGACATGTTTCTGGGTGATAATGTATATCCAGAATAATAAGAAAAGTGAATGTTTTAACAATGTTTATTATTATTTTAATGCAGATGTATGTTCAGAAAGTAAATGTGAATAAATAAAGTGATATCTCTATTGGTTTATTGATATTATGTAAAACATAAATCTAGCAATATTTCTCATTCCACTAAACATTGGTTCATTTTCTTGGCTCCCCGAGCCAAATCAGTAAGACTTTACATATGACAAATTTCAAACTATGTATGTTATTAAACAAAAAAATATTTCATATTGTTAGAGGAAGCAAAATGCTATAGATACAGGGAAGATTGAGAAATTTTCAACAGAAAAATTCTACTAAACTCTGACTGTAATACAATTTTGGCAAAGCCTTTCCCGAGATCTTATTGCAAAATTTTGCTAAAATTGTTCTAAATAATTCTAAACATTCTTCCGAATTCTAACAACTTCTTCGTTTATTGCCGCATATTTGTTGTGTTATTTACAATAAAAACTAATAGATTTGATTTTGTTAATGGAGAAACCTAACTGCATTAAAAGGCTATGAATATATCTTATAATATTTTATAAGAAAATATTCATTTCACTTTGTTTTTTACTGACCAAGTAAACTTCATAGGTGGATTTATAAACGTCATATTTAACTAATGGCATCTAGAGACACGTGAAATTAATAATGAAGCGCTATAAAGCGCCATACATTCACCAATTGGATTCTGGAGGAACTCAAAGTTGAACCAGATTTTTAGAAGAAAATCATCTTTAGCGATGAGGCACATTTTAACCTCAATGGTTTTGTTAGTAAGCAGGACTGCCGCATTTGGGCAGCTGAAAATCAAATGCATCCACAAAAAGTCACAGTTTTTGGGCTGTTAAAGTCATTTGACCGTATTTTTTTTTAATGCGGTTGGCCCTAGCGATTACGGCGAATGGTGAACGTTATCGTGACATGATTGCAAACTTTTTATGACCCAAATTACCTCATATGGATGCTAAATATATGCATTTTCAACAAGACAGTGCCATCTGCCGCACAGCTAATCAAACAATGGTTCTATTGCAATTATCTTTCAAAATGGAGATATCAATTGGCCACCAAGATCTTGCGATCGACACCCCTGGACTTTTTTCTTTGGGATGAAAGCAAGTCTATGCAATATATCTATAAGTCTGCTACGCTCAGCAAAAAAATCAAAATTGTTTCCAATTATTAATTTGATTTTCTTTTTCAAAATGTACGATTTTACAAACTTCCATTTTTCCTATTTTAAAATCATATTAGTTTCAAGAAGCTCTATGCACTGTATGTAGTTTAGATGGTCATTATGGAAACATCAATTGGCCCTGCATCAATCGAAGAGGAGATAGTCATAATACAGACTTGTTGCAGAGCAATTCGCATGGCCAGTAGAAACTTTTCATGTCTCCATTTTTTAACAACCCAAACTTTATACATAAACTCTTTCTACATATTCGTCATACATGTCTTCGTCATATTCACAAAAAATAAACATTTATATATGTCGCAGCTGGATTGTCATCTTAGCCGGAATGCATATTGGCTAGTCATATTTTAAAACAGCTCCATATTGTAAAAGGGCCAATTGACGGATAGTTTTATTGCAGTTTGGCTGATTAATGGCACACCCGACCCAAAGATCGTCAATAACATTTTAGCCGATTATCCTTTTTAGTTTGTTTTTCTGCCACTTGAGGTAATCATCGGTGGGAAAGTCATTTATTAAGCAAAACATAGATTTGTGCAGAAAAACTGTATCATAGATATTATCAAATATTGTGATAATAAATACTGATGATTTATTTCACGTAGTCTTAGAATGCTTAATAATTATATCTTATGTTCTTATTTAGATAACCAATTATTAATTATGTTTTGTATAGGATAAACAGTATGTATCATTTTGCTCATATTATTTTCATTACCTAATATTTTTTTAATTAAACTAGCGTACCCGACAGACGTTGTCCTGCCAGAACGTTGGCTTGCCTGCTATTACTTTTGAAAAATACTTTTTATTGAATATATAAAAATAATTCAATTCTTTTTGCAAATTTCAAACTCAGCTCTTCTCACCAACAGGGGTGTTGAATTTCAATCAATATTATTTTAGTATCACCAAAACGCCAATAAAAAGAAATAAATGGGAAGAAATTATAAGGAATGTAATAAAAGAACCTGATTGGGATCCATAAAGAGCGAATGTTGTTTGTAAACATTCAAAAACAAACTTTTTTTAAACACAAAAAAACAACATCCTTCCATTTTTTATATATGTATTCTCGTCGAATGCAACCCTGGTAAGTCGATAAAAAAAGATTTGTGCTCCTAACTTTTTTTTTTACAGATTTGATTGAAAATTTTTATATCTACGAACACGCGCAACCCAAAGATCTATATTTTGCTGAAAACCGCACGTAAATCGGTTAAGCCGTTTAGGAGTAGTTCAGTGACATCACACGTACAGAAGAATTATATAAATAAAGATAATAAAAGTATGTACCTATATTGGTCACTTTAAAACAATCAAACATCTTCGCCAATTTGCATAGCGGGTAAATATGGTTAGCCGAATTGTAGAATGCCAAGTAGTGTCAATGTGGCTAGGACAATAAATAGCCATTTTAAAACATGCATTTAGTAATATGGTTAGCCAATATGTATTTCGGCTAAAATGACAATCCGGTTGCAATACATGTTGTTATCACACTGCCAAAATCAAATAACATAATTATAGATGAACTGTTTTAAGATTTTCCTGTGTCGCCTTTCAAAGGTTTCCTTGTGAATATTATAGTGTAGTCTGTCTCATTAATTACGTATATTAGAAGTAATAAAAGGCTTTTATTGAATAATCTTACACAAATTAATGCATACTTCAGTCTTTTTACCAAGCAAAATCAAGATAGGATTACACACATTTTTGGAAAGGAACATATAACTTAATGCTTTAAATTGCTTTGTTTTAATGCGGATTTGCAGTGAATTTAACCTGATATAAATTTTTATTAGTTAAAAGTACAGTAAAACTCTGTTTATCTGAACTCCAGTCATCCGGATTGCCAAATATCCAGATCGTTATCAGGAAATAAAACTTAAAGGAGAATTTTTTTTATAAAGTTTATATTTGAAGCACTAACTTTGTGGTTTTTGTAATAAAATAAATAAAACAACTTTGTTTTTAACTCCTAATTTTTTTTCTTTTTTTTTCCACCGACCGGTTCCAAAACAAACAAGCTTCGTTTTAATTTAATTGTGCAATTAACTTTGCTGGACATGTTAAAGTATATTTTCAATGTGATTCTAATTTCCTGTATTATTTCAAAAGCAAGAAAATCTGGCACTCAATAATCCGGATAGTCAGGAGTCTTGCTGTATTCGTATTATGGGAAATTATTGATTATATTCAGAACAGTTGGGTTCTTTGCTGATTTCAGGTTGTTTGGCGACTTGATGGTTTGAAATGTGCTGTATTTAAGACTAATTTGTGTATTGCTGTCCAAAATCTTCGTAGACCAGAAACCTCTGACTTCAGTCAAATTTATTATTGTCACTTTGCAGATAGTTTTCGAGCTCTGAATTAATATAAATGCAATTGTAAAATTCAAAACATTGTATGCATGTAAAACATTTTACTACCAGCAGTTATTGTTTGATTTTGGTTGTATGTTTTGTCGGTATAATCTATTTTTCATAATTTTCTGTCTTTTGTTCCCGAATACATTTTTAAAATACCCCTGGTAAAACATATTTGATGACTGAAACATGAATTTGCATTGTTAGGAGACCGAATTGTGTTTAAAACAATCTACAATGGTTTACAAAACTAATAATTATGTACACGCGTACTTAAATAAAACACCATCAAAATTATATTAGTTTGAATATGCTCTGGTAAAAGAAAGATATTTTGTGTATATAGGATAAAAAGAATCCCAACTGTAGTTAGTAAGACAAACAGGGTGTTGGATTAAAGAATACACAGTGGCAACCTAGGTCGCCATCCTAGGATGTGAAAAGGAAGTTAGTGAATGTTGAATGGCAAAAATAAACTCTTGCGTAAAGGCATTGTGTGTGTGTTGCGGGAGTGTGGTGATGTTATCAATGGTGATAAATGAAAACAAACAATAGTGTCTTACTTTACCTGCTGATGATGCAAAGAGTTATTTGTAAATATTGTGTGCGTATGTCATTCATTATCGATGGAAATTTGAAATGCTCCGGGGAACAGAGTAAATTGTTCAAAAGAGGGAAAGAGAACTGAAAAAAATTTTTTTTGTTTATTCAAATGGAATGTTATAGTGTGTAAAAAGTGGCCACTTCAATTAGCCAATTACAGGTCATAAACCCTGTAAATGTGTCGACTTCCATATTAATTTCACAAAAATGTTCTCTATTTGTCGAAATACCCACCAATTTAAATTTCATACTAATTTTTAATGTACAATATTAATTTGTTCTAATGTATTAATAAAAACGAGAAACATGATTTATTTTTCAATTTCTTCTACTCTTGAACTATTTACACATCGTCTCTTTCAGCATATCAAATTTCCATTAGCGATATAATTATTCCTCGGCTTTTGAGCCTGAGAGTTTTGACTTACCAATTCTGAAACTCTTTCCATGCCATTATTTCATTCTTAGTAATCAACAATATTTTTAATACATTCAAATCTTTGAAGACAAAAAATACTGGTACAATCCTCGAGGAATTTGATCAAGATATTTCAATAAAGATGGAAAAAATCTTTTGAGAAGAAAATATAACATGGTTCCAGTTTTTTTCGGTAAAAAAATTATGGTATATGGTCTATTTAAATGGTTCAACTCTCCTAGACTTCTGTATTCCACTCTCAATAGAATTTCCTTTGTCTTTGTTGAGATCTTTCATCCCAATTTAGTTAACACATGTAATGGTTGCAATATATAACACTTAAATAATAAAGAACACAATGTATTTTCATAATTTATTCAAAGATTGCAAAGACTGTGTTTTGTATGATTGACATTTCACCTAAGTATTGAACTGAGAAAGAGATAAACACTAAAATGGTTGACATATCTTATGTTACAGATAAAACACAAACATGCATTAAGATGTATGTAGACTGGACACTCGTTCGGAACAACAATGCTATTTCGTATTCTTCGTTGTCACGACACATCATTTGTGGTGCTTTATGAAACAAATTTAGATACATAATATATAGCTAGCACAATTCGTAATCAATAAAATTAAAAAATATATTTGTTTGGTCAAAAATTAAAACATAGAATAGTTGACTCGTTAATTCAGAATGGAGTTCTATAAAATGTGAGACATGTGCTTCTGTTGGAAAAAACATTAATCTATATTTTACACATACTAAATTCAAATACATACAAATACTGAATTAATTTATTTTAGTTAAGGAGAATTTTCATCGGACAAACTGTTTGGTGAGGAAAATGTATAACAATGAAATATTTTGATGTGTAAATGTGTGGTCGTAATTTTAATTATGCTAAAAATGAAATAATTCTCACATTTGAACAGCAAGATTAGGGTTGAGGTAGAAATACTTTTTTTGTACTTTGTTCTTATTTCATATAACTCCTAGTAGCATATTTTGTCCTCAGAAGTCATAAGATACATGGTGCTGGACACATCCTTAGGAGCTAAATTACTTTATTAGTATCCTAAAAGTGATACAATTATCCAGAACCGAGATTCTAGGATATATTGACAAATGTTACTTATTATTAAATCTACTTTCAATCACATATGACATTAAATGAGACTCGCTTACAAAATACAAATGAGAACTGATGCAAATCACTCGAGCTGTAAAACCCTTCCACAGATGTAAGATGTGTGATGAATTGTTTTGTACCGATTTGTAGAATGATTGTTAAGAGACAATTTTTTATTTTCACTTGTCTGACGAAAGCACTTTTAACAGAGTGTCTATCACAAGAAGGTTTAATGTTACATAAAATGCAGAATGTAGTGCATTACATACATATTATGATGTTTGAAATTTGCAAATCGTTGGTACTATATATCACTATTACTTTCAACAAAATTCTAATATCACCGTGCAAAAAGTAGATATATAAATACATACATACATATTCTATTGATGATAAGAAAATATTTACTCTGCTAAAAATAATTTTAGAATTCTATCACTTCCCAGAAATACGAACCATTTGCATGAAATGTTTAATATACTGCCTATGGTTCTTTACATGAAATTATGAAGTAAGAAGCTATTGGCACGTTTAATAATGTTAGATCCCACTTTAATATACAATTTAAATATTGTTTATTTAAAGCTTTTTGTTTACAGATCCCAAAATTTTTACAAAAATGTCACCAATTTCTATTTATGATTTGTAATACTCTACCTAAATGAAACTATTTTGCTAGTTTATCCAATAAAAAGTTTTACGAGGGGATCGGTCATTATAAAACCAGCCAATAACAGCTGAAGAATTCACAATTGATCTTTGAATGGATATAAAATGGCAATAAATGGTTATTATTACATAGCACCTAACCCACCTGATTTGAATGACTGTCCATTCTTGGCTCAAACATAATTTTCCTCCGACATGTCACAAAGTCTATAGCTATTTGAATAATCTATGTTTTGTTTGAAAACACATTCGTAATACTATTATTGGGCAGGATTATTATTTTACTAACTTTACGTCATCAAAAGAGTGTGTACAGTGAAAAATGTTACGCACTAGAATTTTAGACAAATCTGTATGGAAAATAAAGAAAGTGATTTCACTTGCCCGAATCATTAATTATACAAAATATTTCCTTTGGTAGCTATTATCTAATCTTTTATGAAAATGCTATAAATTCTACAAACAAGGTGGGATATTTAATTATGTTTTATGTGTTGAAATAGCTTTATTGTATTCATAAACCCGATGGAATAAATCTAGTATCACATGAACATTTGCAAAATATACCTCAAGGTGCTGTGAGTCGAGCTAAAGGAAGATTACTTTCCACTCTTGGTATACTCCCAAATAATAATCCAATCACAATACTTAGTTGCGAAACTTAGTTGGAAAACAAAGCACTTTCAGTTTACCTCCAAAATGGTTTTGATTTATTGTGTGCTAAATGCAGTAGAAATATTACGAGGTATTAAAGATTGTAATGTATTATGAATAAGTTTTCGTACAATCTGACCAATTTTAATACAATTTCAGAACAGCACGAAAAAGATTTGAAAGTAAAATACAGTTATCAGTACCGACGTAACGGTTTAGTAATACATATTATACAATAGACAATCATAAACACAACCTAATTTAAACATAAAGTTTTATTACAATTTAACACATCTTTAAATATATATCAACCGTATATAGTTAAACTCTTCTCATTTATTTTTCCGATGCGATCGCCACACAGTAATCATTTTTACGACGTAATTTGTTATGTACCTACTAAACACTAAAATATATATATTCATTACATAAGTATATAAATGTATATTTATCCGTGTAATTTAAAAAAGTCACTTGAAAATTTGTTAAAAAGTCTCTTAGAGCTTAATATTCCACTCGACATTCACAATCACATTATCTGCAGACAATCATTAGCGCCCTGGCTGGCACCACACACGTTGTTGGATAGCTATCACATTATCTGCCGACAATCATTACATAGTGCCCTGGCTGGCACTACATACATTGCATAGCTATCACATTATCTGCCGACAATCGTTACATAGTGCCCTGGCTGGCACTACACATGTTGCATAGCTATCACATTATCTGCCGACAATCATTATATAGTGCCCTGGCTGGCACTACACACGTTGGATAGCTATCACATTATCTGCCGACAATCATTATATAGTGCCCTTTGGCCCTGGCTGGCACTACACATGTTGGATAGTTATCACATTATCTGCCGACAATCATTACATAGTGCCCTTTGGCCTTGGCTGGCACTGCACGCGATGGAGAGCAATCTACAGAGCCGCCCACACTTGCGTCATAAACAATAAAAACATAACAAAACAACTGAGCTTTTAAAATATTCTTAAACATTTGAAAACATTCAGATTATTATAATCGTACCCTAAGAACATCTCTTACATATCGGAATGGAAGATCCATCCGTAGTATATTAACTTTTGCAATAAAGAAGCGATAGAATATTTAAATAAGCTTATAACAAATATTTTTAGAAACAATAAAGTAAAAACAAGTATATCACAAAAGCGTTATATTACAAATCTGTGCGCAAGTATAAAACAATAGACAATAATTATTATATACGTAGTTCTTTTATTTCCTAAGCACAAATGCATTTACGATAGTCAAACGACAATTACATATTAAAGTTCACTCAAACGTGTATTATTTGCTATGCATATAGCGCGGGGAAGTAATTGTGGAAGAAAGTTCATCAATTCGCGCACTTGTTTTTTAGCGTAAGGCGTTAAATTGTCGCCACTATCATTCTTATTCAACAACATGAGATCATTGTATCGTTTATTCCTTCGAAGATTGTAAAAGCACTGGTTACGGGAATAATCCAATCGTTTAATGAGATCGTAACAGACCTTCCGCTTCACGAAGAAGTAGAAGTCACTAAAAAAGAATTTAATCGCACTCCGTGACGAGAAACGGTTATTTTATGCAACTTATATAAAAAAATGCATTCAATCAGAAATACAAACTGTTTAATTTTTTTATAAACTAAACGTATATTAAGCTTACATTAAGATGGCATCTAACGCTTCTTAGGACGACGAACCATTCACGTTACGGACGCAGTCCAAACAATCTAAGTCTCTGTCAGTAAGTACCATATCTCCGGACATGTTGGCAATAGCTATGGAGACGCCATTAGGGTTAGGCATGGTGGCTGAAACCACCAACTTTAGGGGGGGGATCACCAACAGAACACCGACAATTCTCCACCATGTTCTGCTCCTCCATGTCTCCATGCTGTCACCGCTCGCACTTTCAGCTGAAACAAAAAAAAATACCCTTTATATAACAGAATAATACTTAACTTTATTATTGGAGTTTTATTGAGTATTACAAAACACATTAATTCATTGGAGAATTGGCTAAGTATGATGTCACTTTTTTAGGCATATCAAGTTATATATATATTTAGTGAATATTCACGGGATTCGTCTCAGTGAGGTCTACAATTTGATAAAATATGGTATGTTTTCATTTAATAGGGTTTAGAAAATATTAGCCGTTTCACTTTATAATATGTTTATTTTTCTTTTTCCAAAGATGACAAATTGAGATACCTATGTCACTTAAAAACAAACATGACTGACAACTGACAACAGACGTGACACATAAGATAATTCTTAAGAAACGGAGACAAGGAGGAATTGGTTGACAATTTATATTATATCTTGTTTTGCCGTCTTTGTTTTAGACAGCAAAATGTGATATGTTAAACACATCTTCACTACTCTATTTCTAAAGATGGTATGTCATGTGTGTTGAAAGATGGCTAAATATGGTATATCAAACATATCTTGTTTTGCCGCCTTTGTTCTAGATTTCTAGATGGCTAAATATGATATGTCAGACATATCTTATTTTGGCGTCTGTTTTGCATGGAAAAATATGATATGTATGTATGTGAAAAAAATTCCTAGAGAAACAAATGTTCAATGTACTGACACTATTGTAAACTTATTATGGCATGCAAACTAAAATCTAATTTATCTTAGACATTTAAAAAAAAATGATCTTCTCCAAAACCTGCAAATATTTTCGAATAGGTACATTTATCAAGAAATCAATTAGGGAAAGTTTGAAATAAGAAAGTTTAGTCTGACTGATTTGTGTCATTGTTTCTGTGTAAAGATAACTTTAAAACACAAAATGAGCAATGAATGTTACTAAAAATTCTTACAAATAGTCTTAACCTCACTGGGCCCTGAAACTTGTGTACCGTCAAAAATTTGCCGGGATAAATCCGAAGGAAATGAGCCGTGATGAGTATTGCCAATTTCCTGGCGGGTTGTGTCGCGGGGGTGGAACCGGTGGGGGGCGGGGGTAACCCCACGAGGCCCCGTACACGACGAGTAGCAGCTATCACCCCGAGATTTATTTTTATATATTTTTTGTTCCGTGTAATGTATTTATTTAGATAGTTGTACAAATTGTACAAAAAAAACACCTTAACTAATAAACAATATATATACAAAAATAATTTCAAAAACAAAACATACACAAACAACTTATAAAATCCAGACGCTTTCCGATGACATTCTATCTACTTATATAGATGTTTGTTTGTGAAAATAATAGTAATTATGTTTGTTGTGTTAGTTATATTTGCTGTGTTATTATAGTTTTAAGTCATTGTTTTTGTATTTGTGTTTACGTTTATTTATGTAAATTGTTAGTATAAATACATATTTTAAAAAAAACAGAGACATTGAGGGGATTCTGAGGGGTGGGGACGACGTGTTGGCCTCTGTCCATACATTCTCCTCCCCACTCCTTAATCTGCATAGAGTTTGTATTTCTTAGAAATATTTATAATAACTTTCCTCTATGCGCAGCTGACAGTCCCTCTCTCCTGGACTCTATATCAGCTGCGGGTGGATGGTGGGCTTAAGTATCTCCCCTCAATGTGATAATAATAGTATATACAATACAATATTTACATTTATACGTATTCTAACACCATTAAGTTAGTTAGCTGAAGTTAGCTGTCATATGAAGAAACATATGTAAAAGAAACTGAACGAAAATAACACAACTATGTAGCAAAGACAAACAAGGGCAGTAAAATAGTGGTATACAATATATTTATAAACACGATCAACATATAAGACTTCGAGCTAAACCATGCCAATCCATCTTCATCTCACGCTGTTTTAGTGGCGAAGAAATCTACGAAAAGCCGGAAGATCTACCCCAAAGAATTCCAAGTTGTGGACTAACCTACACATTTTGGACATTGGGGCACAAAAACCAAAGTTGCTCTTAGAATTTGGATAAATAGCAGATTTTGACTTATTAACTGAACTAAGCCCGTTTCGAAAATGCGAACGTTACACGTGTTTATAATATGGGTAGGTAGTTTATTGTGTTTCAAAATCGTAATTAGTTTTTCTGTTTTCATTATGTGTAACGTGTAACACAGGTATTGCACATACATTCGCTCTAGTATTGTTGCAAATGTCAGCACAAGAATTGAGTCAAGATGCGAGTCTTGACTCGGTAGCTATGATGTCATGTAGCTGGATGCTAGAGGTAGTTAGGACGCTATAAACGGGGGTAAGGAATGAGACTCCCTTACAATTTTTATTCGAGAATTTCAGATTTCCGGTTCCGTGCGTCCCTTTGAAGGCAGCCGTTACATTTCCCCGCTATTTCTGAATGTGAGGAGAAAGTATGTCTACGGAGAATGTGAAGGAACACAGCTAAATAGAACATATTTCTAACAAAGAGCCATTTCCCAACTCATGAAAAATCTTACAATTATCTTGAATGTTAAACTAAGCAATATTTTATAGATCAAAAACAAAGTCTCCTAAAAAATTATCCGCGTTTCCAAAGATGCAATGTAGTACCTTCTTTTATCACAACAACCCCATCGTCTGCGAATAAAAAATCGTGTCGACAGATACATAAAATAATCTTCGTTGATGTTCTTTGTTTTGCAAGAATTATCGTAAGTATTCGTATATTTATTACATACGTAAAAGCGCAGTTGTCGGCCTCGTGGTGTAGTGGTCAGCGCGTTTGCCTACCATGCAGGAGGTCTCGAGTTCGATTCCCGGCATGGTTGACGTGAAAAAAATATTTAAACGGGTGTTTTTACACTAGAATATTTCCTAGTCCCAGGACTGGTACCAGAATCGTAAGACTGATCATCTTACCGTCGTGTACAAAAGTGATCAAGATACACTGCGATTGGTGTACCAATAGAGAGCCCTATGCACCATTAGATGCGGAAAGGGAAAGATGATGAAAAGCGCAGTTGGAATAGTAAAAAATATTTTATCTAACAGCAACTAAAGAAGTTTTTGAACAAACTAAACAATTAAATGTAACTGAACTCTTTAAACTAGAATCTTTAAAATTTATTCATAAATTAGCCACTGATGTAATTGTAGACGAAGAATTAAAACTTGAAAAAAACTGTAGAAAACATAAACACAATACGAGAATATCAGAAACATATCATATACAATAATTTAAAACGAGAAATGGACAATCGAGACTAATAAACCATGGACTGAAATTATACAATAAACTACCAGACAAAACTAAACAAAAGACTCAGACAACCTTTACAAAAGATGTTAAAAATATTAATATTAACAGTGGAATGTGAATTTTAAAAGTGAAAATGTTTTGTTAAATGTATGTAACCCGTAAGGGTTTATCAATGAAATTTAAATTTAAAAAAAAAAAAAAAATCTTTATACAAAACAGATTGAGGGGTATTTTATTTTTATAAGTGGCAAAAATAGAAACATTAAAATCGGAACTAAATGGATGTAGGAGTGGGTGCTATAGTAAATAATTGGACATGCTATAATAATTGGGCAATATAATTGTCCAAAATAAGTAAAGGTAAGAATTTATCTCCACCATACAGATACCCCTTTTCAGCGAGTTCTTTCTTTAAATGAACGCATTACGTTTATTTATTTTTGACAATAGGGAAATACCATATTCTACGAATACCGATAACAATATACGAAATGGATTTAGAATAATTGATTGTATTTTCAAAATCAATATGGATATAGTGGAGAAATGTTTTCATATACCCATATAACTTTAAAAAAGAAAATAAAAAAATAAAAATGTCACAAGAAAAACGCGACGTGTTTGGCATTGATAGTTGTGACGTCAAGATTCGTGACGATGTTCTATAAAAATTGTAATGGTTTGGAATAAAGTCAGGTTTTCAATGATTTTTTAAATTTGTTAATAGACTATCAAACTAAGTTAACAATAAAAAAAATATGTATCGTATTACAATCGCAATGTTTTTTTTTTAAGTTTTGTAATTTCAAAATTACGCCGCCCGTGATGTCACGAGTTGTTGTCAGCGTCGGTGAGTTGTGCTATCGTTTAAAAGGAGAACCCCGTAGCTGTCGAAATAAATTAAGCGTTGAAAAAAATGGCTACCCGGAAATCTATCACAACACATAACAACGTTATTTGAGTTAATTATTGTTCACAATAACTTGTGATGTTTCAAGGTGGTTAATTTTTATTATTTTTTTCATACCTTTTTGAGACGCTTCGCAATCTTTGACGCGTGTATGACAACATTTTTTATATCCAATTTCCCATAGCACTGAACTTCCTCATTGAGATTCGGTGAATAATCCAAACAAAACACTGAAATTTACTCAGAGTAATAATTCTCTAGAGAATCCCTTAAGCTCTACCGCATAGAACTTTTGTTTCGTATTCGTCCCAAATTTTTGGTTTGGTTTTAGTTTGGTTTTTAGTTTAACAACAAACGTGTAATGAACGGTTTCGGTTTGCGAATGCAATTCTCAACCCAAGTACCTACGGCCTGATGTATTGATGTAATCTGTAGCTTACTTCGTAATCAATAATTATCGAATGGTTTTTCTCCGTATGGGCGTGTCTATTGGGTTATTACTTAAGGAAATAAACATATTTACGGTTACATTATGGACTGATATGTTTGTCGCAAGAGGCAAAATTAGCAGTTCACAACGGAGTCCTGGTCCCGACCCTGATGTATGGGAGCGAAGTACGAACTTGGTAAATCAGGGATGAAAGTAGGCTGAATGCTGTCGAAATGCAATCTCTCAGGCGAACGTGTGGTAAAACTATGTACGATAAATGCACAAATGTTGAGATTTGTACATTATAGAACTAACTATGGTTTTCATTCCCCTATGCCCAGAATTCTTAGGTCTGCCAACAAACATACCAGACTTGATTTCTTTGATAACAAGCTGTCTTCTTTCAAACGATCACTGAATCAAATTCAATTATAAACACCTCTCTCCCGCTTCCATTTCCACAAAGTCTACTTTAAACCATTGAGTCTTTCTAATTTTGTTATAATAATTTTCTATGTATAAATGTGTCCATAAAAATGCCCATTGGGCGTATATGTAAATAAATTATGTAAGGGCTGAGACAAGCATTGTCGACAAAATCAAGAAAGGGGCTCTTTGCTGGTTTAATATTACATAAAGAGCGAATGACAGCGAAAGAGCGGCTAAGAATATTTACAATACGAATGTTGATGGATGTAGAAATAGAGGAAGACCGATAAAGACATGGCATGACCAAATCCAACAAATACTTGAAGATGGACACGTCAAAAGTCGGAATAATCGGCGCGCGTGCATGAGAAGATGTATGATTGTAGAGAAAGCGAGATCTGTATGCAAAGATGGAGTGATGTGGCGTCCTATCTTCTGCCTACCCTTACAGAGAAACGGAGTGATGGTTTTTTGTCGTTGTTATGGACTGATACATTTAACGTTTATATCAACAACGCAACTGTGGGTACATTATTTGAAAATCAATTGTCCATACTTATTACAAACAGGTTAACGAATACTGAAAACGTTTCAGAAATATCCCGAGGACGATGGGAAAAAACTGACCACGAAAAGCTAAACATTTATGAAAACGGTGATTAATCCTTACTGGGCGACTGTAGACAAAATGAAGCGCTTTAATGAGTGAATTAACATATTGGCTTAGGTAATTGAATGAAGGGTATTCCGCAGTACAATGGGAAGTTGGTCGGGAAGAACAAAGAGAGAACATCCATCGAAAGCCGCCCCCGTATAACACAATCCGGAAATAAACCAATGTTCGCCCTTCTGACGAACACGCGTCGAAATGCCTCCTCCTCGACATAAACTTTCGGAATCGCCCGACGAATGATTTACATTTTTTACAACGTAAGCACGAGAAGACTTCGCTACACAAGTAGGCACTACAAAATCTTATTTCTCAGAGGAAAGAACCGCAGAATTAATAAATGGAGAAATGAGAAAGTTCAGCGGTGGTTTTATTTATTTTTATTTGCTAATAGACTATCAAACTAAACCAAAGAAAAAAATATGTTTCGTATTTTTTAGTAAATAACGGCATTTATCGATATTATTCCCATCCTTCCCTTGACCCATCCTTATGGTACCTACCTAAAATCAAGATAGAAGATATTTAAAATTAGAAGATTTGGATTTGGTATTATAGAAATTTAATAGAAATAATGTATAAAAGGAATCCTAGAACCTGTAGCAATTGCACGGAAATATTTGATCCGAGTCATTTAAAAAAAAAACATTTCGTTATCCAAGTGCTTGCTCTTCAAAGAATTCAGAGTACTGAATATTATTCAACAGTATATATTGAGAACGGTAGTGCTTACACATATCAAAAGAGACATTTACCCAAGCGTCAACCACAACTATAATACAAGATATTCTAATAGGGATCTGATACTAAGTGAAGGGGTCAACACTGTTTTGGCATCGAGACAACACTTTCACGTAGGCAAAAAGGTCCATAACCTTTTGCCAGAATCGTGGAAAGACGGGAGTGTTGTCAAGTTGCGGAAGGTGTTGACCTCGCTCTTTCATGACATTGGTCGTAGGGAGTCAGAAAAGTAGATGCATGCCACGGATTGGAGATTCTTACTGGATGTCGAAAATAAAATATGAAAATAAAGAATAATTAAAAAAAACATATATAGAGATGGTAACCATGAAGTTTCGCATTATAAATAAATTGTCTATGTTTTATGAATGAATGTATGTGTATGCGCATGGGTGTATGTACGTGTGTCTGTATGTACATGTGTATATATGTGTGTATATATATATAACACACAAAACAAACAAACCATCAAGCCGTTTCCCCGTTACGGGTAGGCAGAGAGGATAGAACGCCACAACACTCTATCTTTGCATACATATCTCGCTTCCTCTACATTCATACATTTTCTCATGCGAGCGCGCCGATTATTCCGACTTTTGACATGTCCATCTTTAAGTATTTGTTGGATTTGATCATGCCATGTCTTTCTCGGTCTTCCTCTATTTCCGCATCCATCAACATTCGCATTGTAAATATTCTGAGCCGTTCTTTCGCTGTCCATTCGTTCTACACGTCCAAACCAGCGCAGAGCTCCTTTCTTGATTTTGTCGATAACGCTTGTCTCAGCCTTACAAGGCTGAGACTAATATACATAGACACATGCACATATATACACATATATACACACACACGTATATATATGTGTGTATATATGTGTATATATGTGCATGTGTCTATGTATATGTATCAAAATGTGTTTACGAGTAAGTTTGTATTGTATTAGTCTATGCTCTCTATTAATTTGTTAACTGTTATCATATATTGGAATGTAATTGCCTAGCTTTGAATGGGGTATGTACCCTAGTTAGCTGGGCAAAGTGAACGTAAAATTGCATTTTAGATAAAAGGTGTAAATAGATAAATAGAAAATAGATAAATAGTGCCGAAACATTTGTGAAACAAACTGTAAAATAATGAGTTCTTTCATAACTATGCAATGCAACAAGAGGATCTACAAATATAAGACTGTAAACAAAATCAAAAGCAATTTATTTTAATTTTATTTGATTTATTTCGAATACAAACAGATGTACAGGTTAAACTATATAAATAATAAATATACTATATATTAAAATATGGACAAAACAAGGGATAGTGGGAAGGAAAAGAAGGAAATGGATAAGGAGTGGTAAAGGATGATTGAAGGAAAGTAAGAGTGGAAAATTTAATTTGATTTAATGATTTAATGAATTATGAATGAAGAGCATGAATCAAGCCTATTAATTCTCTTCTGTACATATTGTACGGAGTGTTAAATATATCAAGACTATCAAAGTTTTTGTTAATAGTTCCAGAACTGTCTTATGTACAATGAACGAGGGAATAAAGTTGTTCGAATAAATGCCAGAAAACGTAAAAAAAATAGAAAACTCCAAATATATTTAAAATTAAATTTCAAGACTATACATGTTAAAAACACTGGGATAGATATAATATAAGAAGTAAATATACGTATGTCAATATAAGAGTACAGTTTAAATTAGGACAACAAGTGTACAATAGTGATAAATGATGTTAGAGTAAGTATAAATTGTTCCTTTAGTAAAACAAAAACGTATTTTGATTTTGTCCAATTTGTGAAAACAGATAAAAACCGCGCGACACGATACAAAAATGAGAATACAATATACCTTTCAGAGCTATTACTTTTAAAGCTTGAAATAAAGTGTCATCGAGATACGTGTCCTTGTGACTAAATAGAACCTGTTATTTTGAAAAAGGTTGTATATACTTTTTATAATTTTATAATACAAAATTGATAAGTCGAGATACGTTTTGTGTTACTAAGGGGACGAAATGTAACAATGTTAATCGTAGAACTAAATAAAATGAATGGGCCATATAATTAGAATGGACGACGAAAACCCCACAAAACGCCCAACTCTATCTGTGCCACAAGGACGACGAAGACTAGGAAGCCCCAAAATACGATGGATGAACTGCATCAGTGCAGATACGACAACGTTGGAAGCGAGGAACTGGAGAGGAAGGGCAGCAGACCGGCAGGAGTGGAGGAGACTTTCGGATTCAGCCAAGGGCCACTCAGGGCAGTCGAGCTCATGATGATGATAAATAAAATAAATATCAAATTATGATTATTATGATTACAGCACCAGGTTTACTAGTATGGAAGGGCTAGCTGTTGCTGTTCCTGTTCCAATAAATATGGCAAAAGAACACTGCAATACGGTATAGCTAAAATATTTAACATGTTACCAAACAATATTAAAAATACTGAGTTAAATACAGGAGTGAGACGATGGCTCAAATCATGGTTATTAGAAAAAACTTTTTTGTATTAGTGATAGTTTTTAATTTTTCATAATGTAATATGTAATGTTTTTCAAGTAAAATTATTGTTAATGTAGGTTAAGTGTAAATAATCGATGTAATTTATAAGAACCTGCTGACGAGTTGTATGTATGCAACTCAACAGGACTTTAATTTAAGACTATTTTGTAAATATTTTTGAAAAATAAATAAATTTTTTAAAAAAAGAATTCTTTTTTAATAACGCCGTATCTGTTTCAAAATTGGTGCCTACTTAAACATTTTGATTGCATTCGTAAGTTTTACATACTTCATAATATATTTGTTGCGACACAACCAAATTAACATTGCAAATTAGCGTTACATTTCACTTTTTCTAGATGAAATTATTAAACACGTTCACATCTTCCGAGTTAGTATTACGATAATTATTTTAAGTCTTAAAACAAAAGCGCTTTGGACAAAAATGAACGAAGGTCGGAGGATACACTTTAGAGGTAGCATGTGTTTACCAACTACCGAGTAATGTTAGATGCCTATTCATATAGAACGTCTGAAATGGAACTTCTCCATTGAACCCTCGCGGTAACGAGACGAGTAGGCGAGCTTCAGCAACCGCAGTATTTTGAAGCTCGACTGTCTGCCTAGTGGCCTAGTAGATTCCCACATCCTACTGAGTATGCAACCCCAGTGAGCTGCATTACATAATGGGCTCGAGTTGACGCGTTCGTTGTTAAAGCCGAGCAATATTTCAGCGACAGGCAAAATTTGGAATTTTGAAACACGGAATGGTACGAAATCCTTCCAACAGCACTACCCTATCGTTCAATAATCTCCTCAACCCTGTTAGAAACTGCGACGAAAAAACAAACGCAAAAATCTGCAGTTTTACAAAATTTAACTATTCGGCCACTGCCTAATCGATTTCATACAACATTTAAGTTCTTACACTTTGGCAAGATATAAACAATGAAAGCGCCGACCCTTTCACGAAACTGTTTATAAAGACAAGGAAGTTAGTGTTTTTCTTCAGTTTCGCAATTTTACTGACAATAATTTTCGTACACATAAATAAACTGCTTCAAAATCAACCTCAAAATATAATTTTGAAAGCTTTCATCGTACGAAACATTCGAGTCTGTCCATTCTCGAAGATGTCGCGAAAGCGATGAAACCGTTCACTGGTTATTCCAATTTGTGGATTTAAATATCACTCGTCTTTTATTTCCAAAACAAACTTTCGTTGCACCCTCGCAGAATTTTAGTCAATTACTGATCAATCAAATACACACGGTCAGTAAGTACATTCACCCATTTCTAGATTTATATAACAGTAAAGGAATACAATATACAATATTATAGTTGAAGGGCAGAAAATGATAGAAAGATACTTGGACGTTTTGACAAATTCAAACCTGTTACCACCTCTGTTGTGTGCAGTTGTGAAAACCTAATTATTGTTGGCGTTGTTCTGCGTAAAAGAAAATTAAAACCCCTAAACAAAGTTATTTCGAGTTTCCCAAAACTCACCGCGGAGTAATGTTGTCGGGGGTAGTAACAAGAGGAAGAGGCGGTTGTCACTGTTGTAGGAATTAAAAATCGAGGATTTCCCGACGAGAAAGAACCCATAACCCAGTACCGGAGGCGCCGCCCTAGCGAGAGGTGGGCGGACAAAGAAGTGGGGAATTCGGCTACTGAACCCGGGGCCGCCACCCTTCGTCGGGTTAAATGACCGACCCGTCAATCGATCCGGAGCCCTTCCAGATGCCACGCGGGACAAAGGGCCCCGGACCGCCAAGCCCTGGCGAGACGGCCGAAGGATTGAGCGAGCCTTACTGGGAACAACCTCCGCTGAAATAGCTATCCCCGAAAAATATGGAGCGATGGAATATCTATTTACCCAATAAATAAATTAAGCGCCGTTAGCTACAGAGATGAGGATTTTTGGGAGTTCTAAATTCGGTAACGTAAATCAAATTTGAGCCGTGAAATTTCGGATAATTAAAGGATTCCAATCAAACAAAAACTCCAATCAAATTCTAACAGCTTTTATAGTTAACGTTATTTTTATCGCTAACAATGAATCTGAAAATAAAATTGCTTAGTTTTGTTTAGCAAAGTAATACCACATTTAATAATAATAATTTAATGTTTCATCTTTAAAAAATATAAAAAACTGGGACTCCGAACACTCAAGAACTTCTTTCTAGTGTAAGGCCGTTTTTTCATCAACACTTAGCGAAAGAAATAGTGTTAATAAGTGATAAGGAACGATACTTTTTATCGATGCGATGAAATAAAAAAAAATAGACAAAACATTTTCAACAATTTGTCAAACATTCATATTCAGTACAAATACATATAATGACGGAGCAAACACATAATAATAACGTTGTGCGTTATAAACGCGAATACAATAATAATTTATCAAACAACAAATCCTTCAATTATTTTATAGCACGCTCAATGTAACACACATTATATTATTTCTTCTTATGATATGACAGTTTAAATAGGAACACCCGTTTAGTAATATTTCTTTGAAATGGCGACTGATGTTAAATTTTATTTACTTTTTAACTTTAAATTTAGTATTCTGATAAATCTATCCCGAAATTTGAACTCCATATACACAGCTGTGTACCATTACTTTGTGGAACATTATTATTTAATACATTCAAATAAAATAAAATAATTTTGTTTTTATGTACCACTTATATTTTTTATAATTTAACAACCATGAAAACAAAGTGATTTTATTTTATTTTAATGTATTACATTTTTAATTAAAAAAAAAAAATAGTATAGTCACGTTGTATATTGTTCGTTTTTTATACTTAAAATAATAAGTAACGCATAAAGTTTATTTTAATAACATATTACATTTGTGAAGCCGTGATTGGATTCTTTAAATAATAAAGGGGCTTCGGTAAGCGGGTGTTTAAATTTTCAGTGGTTATGACGAGGCTCGTTTCAATAAATGCGTGGAAAAATATGGCGGGGAAACTGAATTCTAATTTCCTTATTCCGCTAAAAGCAATTTTCCGAATAAGAAAAATGCGTGCGTTGTGTCACAGAGCGGGATCTAGGGCAGTCGTGCACTTCATCCGCGGGAATGTTGACGTAGATAGGAGATACATAGCCAGATACACACGCTTCCACCGGCTTAGTGCGAGTAGCGAGTTGGGAGTAGGGAGTAGGGAGCAGGGAGCACTAGCACGGCGCGTTGGGGGAACAAGCGCGCAATTACTGCAGAGGCGGGGGGGAGGTATTGTATTACGCAAAAAGTAATAGGTAAGGAGAGAAGAGTGGAGAAAACATGGCGCAAGGACTGACGATAAGATGGCAGCTTTAGCGAGATGACGCTGTTATTAAGGAGCCGCCGCACCCCATCCAGTCCCGCATCTCGGAGATAAAGGACAACTCTATCAGGATACCATAATGCATTATGTATGAGTTTATGTTCTCGGTCGACCGAAAGCGCACTATTTTCCGTTCTGACGAAAGGACTCTTCCGTTACATCCGCCCTCCGGAGGCGGCTTTAGAAGACAAAGGACAGCGTAATATAAATAAACCAGTATTCATTACATCGTCGATTATTTCCACGGAACACATAGAAACTACAATTGTGAATCGTTTTTTCAAATCGCGATTTCGCCCATATGGCGATTTGGTTTTTCTTTTAAACTCACCAAAACACCCTAAAAACCGGCTAAAAAATATCAAAGTCTTATTGTTTTGTCAAAACACGATATTTTACTATTGATCCCTTATTTCAATCATTTATATTGGGTGCCGATAAAATATAAAAGAAAATTATAAACCGTAAACAAATTATAAATAAGATTACCTTCTGGCTTAGTTATAAGATGTATTTTTTTATAAGAAAGATGGTCACGCGATTTGATGTGCATTACCAAAAACCATCTCCTGAAAAAAATACGTTTCAAGCGAATGTCGAGTTTTGAGAAAACGGTCGTCAGTTGCTCTAAGTTGGTCTTACCATGTACCTCAAATTTACATGGAAAGATGTAGTACCTATATATTTATTCGAATATAAAATCTTGTTGTCTTAACTCAAGTTTCTATAATGGCAAATCAATGGACTACTTTAAAAAGCATTTAGTACGATGACCAAAAAGCACGAAAGTGGTCACTATTTAAATCTAAATAACGAATACATACTATATATCCAGCGGAATTTTCGCCAAATACAACGTACGAATTCAAATTAACAAATTCTAAAAACATGAAAAGAATTATGATACCATGTCGAGTTTCCCGTCCTTAGAATTAAATTAAAACAAAGGTAACTTTATAACAAATGTGTATGTACGCAACTTTACATCTGACAGCTCTGTCAAATACTTATTTGATTTATAAATTCAACGCATTCCTCGAGGATAATATAACATATTACGGTAGAGATTATTTAAATTTGTTTCGATATATATTTTTTTGTGGATAAAAAAAAGTAGATATTATTAGCAAACGTTTATGTTTTAATATTAGCATTTTAGATACGTACCGTATTTTTCCAGTAGTCTGCAATGTTTTTTTTTAATGTACCATATTTTTTTGTAATGAACCATGGCATTTTGTAATGCGACAGAGCTGTCAGATGTAAAGTTGCGTACGTACACATTTGGTATAAAGTTACCTACGTTTTAATTTAATTCTAAGGACTAAAAACTCGACATGGTATCATAATTCTTTTCATGTTTTTAAAATATGCTACATTAAAAAAAATATGGTACATTACGGCGTCATTACGGCGTCCACACACAGCCCATGCTGTTGCGAGATTTTTGGTTTATGTAATATTGTATTTTATACATGTAACATTTTATTGTAAAAAGCAAAAACAAAAACAAAACATGTTGTTTCAATATAAGTTTTTATTCGCTTTATATTAATACCTATTTATTAATTGTTTGCTAGCAAGAAAATATAAAACATTTAATTTTTCGCTTGCATACGTTAAACACATATTTTTATAATCCCCAAAATATTTACAACCGATGTACTCTTTACAACCGATCTAAAAAGAGCTAAAAATTTGAATTAACTGTATCTTAAGATAGCTAAACAAAAACAATATAATAAATCAACGAAAAAAAAAGAATTCGCAGACAGTTGCGTCATTGAAACAAAAAAGCGTTTGATATGTATTTAATATAAATAAGTCATGTATGTCAACAACTCGAGTCTCCGAGATCACACAATGATGGGTCGGGAAACGATCAAAATTTGAATAACCTCGACAGTTAAACCAAGGACAGAATTTATTCTCCAATTAATCTGAGAAAAAAGTTTAGTTAAGTACCGATCTACAGTACCGAAGAGATTAATTTAAACAAACGTATTTTTTTAACTGTGGCAACATTTAAAAAAAATATTTTGGAAACAGTCGCCATTTTGATGTATAATGAATATCAATTCAATTAATTTATTTTAAATATAGCATATACATTACAAACATATATTCAATAAGTGCATATTATAAAAAATATAAAAAAATACACGAAAGAGACTCATGTCAAAGTAGTAGAAGAATCCTGCTCCGGAAAACCCCTTCGGATACATGGAACAGATCAATATCCAGAGCGATGTTGTACAACATAGCGGTAGCCCTTCAGACAGGCATAACCATAGGCAGGTTGGTCCTGAATATCGGAATATGAAACAATCTATGCTGACGCTGTCTTAGGTAATTATCAGAAACATACAAACCAATGCTCATCATAATCTTAGAATTATCGATCATATCACGCAACAATCGATAAAAATGTGTAGTCAAATACACATTTATTTCTAGTATCTAAACTGTTGTAGCCAAGCATGCCCTGGAGAAACTCGGTCGGGTAGAGCCAAGGATAATAACCGCACTCTCTCATGTAGAGATATCTCAGAAACTTCTTTTGGATTTTCTCTATCATAAGAGAGTACTTCAGTTCATGTGGCCCCCAAATCATCGAGCCACTCTCGAGGCTACTTCGCACCAAGGAGTTGTAAAGAGTTCTCAGTACGCAGGTATTTTCGAAAAAACCTGGCAGTGCGCAGAACAAATCCTAACATCTTCAATTCAGCATGTATCACAGATTATGTACACACATTTTTAATATATTTTACTAGTTATATCATTGTTTTAACAAGGAAGTTCTGTGGTAAGGGGAAATTGAATACAAAAATATTTACTTTAAAAAAATTACAGTATTTAATTGTACGGTGAAGTATCTTTAAAACGTATGAAAAAAAAAACGATTTTAATAAAAAAAAACTACTTGAAATGACGTCACGTTCTAGTAAATCAACCGATGTTGTGAAAGATTTTTGGTTTCCGGGAAGCCAACCCACCAGTCGGGACAACTCACCGAAGAGAACTAATGAAGTCACGCGCGGAGTAATTAAAAATCAGAAAACGTAAAAAATCCGTAGTGATGATAATACGATACATTTAAATAATAATAAGAAAATCTTGGCGTAGTTAAAACAATATAAAAAAACCACTGAGCTTTCTCGTTAAAGTAATTGATTTCAATGGTGCTTCCAAAGATGAATACATTTATGATTAGCGTATAACTATACCGTGTTGGTCGGAAAATGTATAATACACGAACCGATAAGTTTTTTTTTTATTTGTTCATAGACTATTAAACTAAGCCAATTTTTTTATTTTTTTATAAATCGTCTTATCAGCGCTATGATTTTTACAGTTTTGTATTTCTGAAATAACTCCGCGTGTGACGTCAGAGGTTCTTCTCTGTCAGTTCTTCCGATTGTTCGTTAACGATAAGCAAACCGGATATTCTTCACAGCTCTCATATCATTGGTTGGTTCATATGAACAAGTGACGTCGTTCAAAGTAGTGCGTTTTTATTAAAATGTACAAAAAAACTACATTTTTAAAGAAACTTTGCCATACAATTTAATGCTCTAATTTTTACCGGGCGCAAGAAATCATTTTTGCATCCAATTTCTCGTAGGGTTAAAGTTCCTCGTTAAAAATCTATGGGCAATACTGTAAGAATAGTCGCTCCAAAGTTGATTGTACCACGGTTGAAAAGCTCATTTCGTGCATAATTCATTACGTTTTTGGGATGAGAATATTAAGTAAACAAATTTACAAATTACAACAGGGATGGGGAATACCTTAAAGAAGGGAATATAAAAGTCTAGGCATTTACAGGGCTTATGACCTGTCATTGGCTGGTTTAAGTAGCCACTTTACACACTGTGTAACATTCACCATTTTGCCTATTTTTGAACATCCATATTTCTTCAATTCTTCCATTTGTTGATTTTAGTTACTTCACTAGTTCACTGTATAGTAACTTCACTAAAATTAACAAATGGAAGAATTAAAGAAAAATGGATGTTCAAACATAGACAAAATAGTGAATGTTACACAGTGTGTAAAGTGGCCACTTCAACCAGCCAATGACAGGTCATAAGCCCTGTAAATGCCTAGACTTCTATGTTCCCTTATTTAAGGTATTCCTCATCCCTGTTGCAATTTGTTAATCTTAATGACCCCCGAGGGAGTGAAATCCAGTCTTTTGTCGATAAACATTTGAACAAACTCAAATATTATGTAAACAAGTCAAAACCTCACCAATCATATCTTTGATTGAGGTCAAAGGAGGTACTAAGTATTAATTTGTGGCATTTAGTATTACAATTTTTTTAAAACGAATAAAATACTTCCTCATCTTTTAATCTTGTTTCAATTAATCTGTTCGGTACTGTACTATACACATATTTATTTAGTTGTTTCATAATATGTGTTCATTCCCCGACCAAATAAAATTGGAATCTGAAATTGTATAAACAATGTACAATGTACTCGCGCTATGTACACAGACAAAATGAAATTTAAAACAATAATTTAAAAATACCTTTAACACATGTTCCATTGCTAATATTTATAATTAAACTGTACAAACTTTAAAGCGTAAAAAACAAATACGAAAGTTTAAGCTACATTTTTAAAACAAAAAATAAAGTTAATTAAGGACCCTTCCCCAAATACATATTTTATTTATGTATTAATTCATACAAATGCATACCGTGGGAATACTGGCAAAAAGCTTTAACTCTCAAATCCCTGTTTTGAGAAATCAAGTATTTAAGTTTTGTTCCAATTTTACTCTTTTATTATTTTATACGTACGTTATTATATACGTATATCGTATATACATATATGTGTATGTCATCACTGTCATACGTATTATTATATAACTTTTGATTCCATTTTCGACATGTATTATAAATTTTTATTATTTTTATTTTTCTATTATTATTTTGTATATTTTGTTTATTGTTTTGATTATTTTGCATATTGTTTTGATTACCTGTATATTGTTTTAATATGTAAATAAATATTTTGATTTATATATCGAAGAGTCCCGACTTAACACGGACGAATTTTCTAACAAGTCGGGACATAAAAAACATATAATTGTGTCTATGTAAAATTGTGTATTTTGTGCATTAAATAAAAAATAAAAAAATAAATAAATTATGCTCATTTAAGAACATGTTTTAATTTTTCCGTTTCTTAATATTATATTAAGTAAATATTAAGTTATTTAAAGCCTGAATATAACACCGGGTATACGACTAAACCTTAAATTTATTTTTAAAACTACAGGTAGGTATATGAAATTTAATATGACTGTGTATATTTTGCCAACTGCATCATTAAGTCAAATCCGCGTATTTTCGAGTTAACGTTTTTTGCCAGCATACCAACGATATATACTACAAAAAAAACGTATTCATGAGGCCTAGAGCCCTGTGTTAAGTCGGGATACAACATAATGGAAAGCAGCATGCACATTAATAAATAAGAGCAAAAAAAATAAAGAAATTATTACATAAACATACATTTCAAAAAACATCTGGACAACACGCTTAATAGTATAAAAAACTCTATGCAATATCTCGCTGCAATCTCCTACCGTGGTCTCTTTTATGTGAATTTAATATAATAATGATGACAAAACTTTATTACCTATAATATTAATTATTGTGATACATACAAAATGAAAAAAAAGATATACATGGTCGAATGGCGGACTTATGATGATAATATTTTAGATGTAACTTGTATCCAGTACCTCGGTGTGTAATGGTCGGCGCGTTCACCTACCATGCAAGAGGTCTCAGGTTCGATTCCCGACATGGTTGATATCGATACCTTAGTTCTATAGGGGAATTACTCAAAAAGCGCATTTTGAGTAACCTGCACGTATTTTTATTTTATTTATTTGTTATTTTGCAATTTATGTATTACTTTTTACATTCATGATAATGTTCCCTAGTCAAATTTGACGGATTTTAAAATTGAAATATGGAAAGGGAGTGTTTTTTACGATCAAGCATTCATAACTTACAAAAATTTTAAGATTTTGAGTAATTTCCCTATAGAACTGGGGATCGATGAATATTTATTTAAAGGGTGTTTTCACATCAAAATATTTCATAATCGGTAAACTGGTACCTGAAGCGTAGGACTGATCATCTTACCTTAAATATGATCAAGATACGCTGCGATTGGTGTACCGATGCAGTGCCCTATGCACGTTGCAAAAATGGAATGATGATGATGATTTCAAACCACTCGTCCTTTGCTTAATGTACATACGACGCGACGTTACAGCATGTTTCCAGAGAGATTTTTTTGCACAGTCTTTTAAGAGTTAATAAACCTGATTCGAATTAGAAAATAAATTATAAAATAGTAATTTCGCTATTTCCCTTTCAGTAAATGTTATTACGCGATCGAACCAATGAGATGTTTCGGTCCAGTGTGCAATCAGCGCAGTGGCCCAAAAAGCACAGGGCTGGACTGTCATAATTACGTAGCCCTATCGGCCCGAGGCCCCCAATAACCGGCTCGGTAATATAGGCGCAATGATACAGATGATCCGGTGTAATGGGGCGGGATTAATGTTCACTTAACTTCACCAGAGGAGAGCGGGGGCCTTATTACCGGACGTGATTCAAGTGACGTATGAAACGAACTCGGTCGGACTGAGGAGCGAAACATTCAGACAGCGTTTGTCGAACTACCCTTCGTTTGCATTACATACGAACATTCGCGAAGTTACTTTTGTTTGTATTTTTAATCTTTTTATTTACTATATTTTTTTCTTTGCGTTTATTATAGGTATTCATTAGTTACATATCCGAAAAAACTATTACATTAACACAAAACAAATCCCACAAAGGCATGGCCTGTGTGTGGATAAACTCGTACTGGAAGAATAGATGATATCAAAAAAAAAAAATGATTAGAACACATTTTTTTTGTCGCTAAAATTAAGAAAATTATAAGAGTTATAAGAGACAATTCATTTAAAAAAATATAAGAGACTATTCATTAAAAAAAGAAGCTATTTAAATCAGCTTTTTTATCCATAATAACAACAAAAGTTTAAATCTTTTCATTAAAAAAGAAGCTATTTAATTCAGATTTTTTACCCATAATTTCAATAAAAGTTTAAATCTAAACAAATTCAAATAATTAATCTCTATCATATTGTCCTTACGAAAAGCATCAAACAGTTTTGAAGCTATGAAAAATGAGTGTCTTTGCCCGAGTCTGGATTTACAATAAGGGATTTCAAGTAAATTATTCAATCTTAGACTAGATCTATTAAAATTTTTAGGAAATAAATGTTAGCGCATAAAAACATATTTTAGTAATGTAAATTTCTCGACTAAAATGTAAAAAAAAATTCAGCTTCCTGAAATAATTAGTTCGAGGGAAAAATTGAATTTTTATGAAGCATTATTTTAATAATTAGTTTTTGTACGGTTTCTAAAGGCTTAATGTGATTATTATAGGCTCCTCCCCATCCAATTATTCCATAAGAAAGAGAAGACTGTGCAAGAGCATGATAAACCATTTTGCTAGGGTTCGGATAAACATGACTAGTTAAACGTTTGAAAACATAGGTCAAATATCTCAATTCGTAAACAACTTTGAATCTTAATGTATTCCGTAATACGTTCCCATGATTGCAAATATAAATAGAATGAAGACCGCTGTAGACGAAAATGTAAGGTTGAATAATTGGTTAACGCGAAAAAATTTCTAATTTCATCTCCCGAAGATGCTTGTTTTTTAAAAATAAGATTTTAAATATGATTTTATAGTGAAAGATTTGTTTTTTTTTTCGTGAATAATTTGATGGATCTTTCATTTCCAAAACTGGTCTCTAAATTCAGACCTGTGTAGTGTCGCGGATTTTGGATTATACATTTGAGATTCGCTTCCTGTTCTGCAACAATTTAATTTACTTAGGTCAAGCTGAAATGCCCCGGAAAATATTCAGATAACAGAGCCAAAATATTTATTTCTTACTTTAAAAACCGATGAATAATTTTGAAGCTTTACAATACAATTGTTCTTATGAACGAATATTTTAATTTTAGGGCCATTTCCAACGAGTTAGAAAATTATAATTAAGTTCTTCCGAGTCCGCGATACTAGAGCAACTAGTCACGGGACCACAATCAGATTTTCCACCAACTTGCTTATTATTTATTTATTTTAATGCCTATAGGCTTTTACTTGTTTCGTGTATGTAAATTAATATAAAGTCGAAATGTACTTTACAAAAAAGTAGCAAGTAAAAATGAATCAAGAAGAATACGAAAAAAAAACATGTTTACATATTAGTAAAAACAAAATGGTTTATTTATTTAAAATACAAACATATATATTTATATAATAGTAGGCCCTGCCGTCCAATAACATGTATTCACTTAATTATACTAAAATGAAGCGACGATGGTTTAAAACTATTTGAAAACTTAAATGATAAGTAATTGAAACAATGTTATTCAGATAAATAAAATAAAAGAAACATGAACAAAACAAGGAGATAGTGGGAAGGGAAAGAAGGAAATTGACGAGAAGTGGTGGAGATGCATGAAGGAAAGAAGGAGTGGAAAATTGCATTTGATTTGATGACGAGAAATAAAGAGCAAAAACAGACAAAACGTCTATTCTATGTTATTCAGAATCAAACTGATAGTTCTCTTTTGTACCTATTATATGGAGTGTTAAAATATATCGAGACCATTGAAATTCTTGTTAAATGTTCCACATATACGAGGGATGGTAGAATGTTTCCGATGATTAGTTTTTAATGAATGTTAGGATACAGAAAATATCAGACAGTCTAGTCGGTCTGGAGGGGACACGGTAAGCAAGTAGATTAATTAGTTCCGGGAATCAAATTTATTCTTAACAATTTTGTAAAGCAGGATCTGATCGAAGATATCTCTTCTGTGTGTTAATGAATCAAGGTTGTGAAGTTTAACGAAGCTATATAATTTAGAAAATGCAAAGCAAATTTGTATTCTACTGGTTTCAGGATTTTTTTAACGCTCAATTTTATTAATAAATGCATAAATATATTGCAGTGGAGAGAACGAAATTGCATTTTTATTATGATATGAAGACTTCTTCGTATTTTTATTTAGTGCAATGGTAAGTTTTAGTAGTTCAGGTTCACATTTTAACAAACTCCGGAGTCCCAAACATAAAAGTTCTGCTATTGTAAATGTACAGATCATAAATCTTTGCACAACAATATTTGTATTTCTGTAAAAGCCACACACTTTAATGTAAACATACCTACTATCACAGAAATCTGCAAGTTGATCAGCAGCAGTTGATCATTTAAATGTCACCATTGTTTAAAATTATATGCCGTCATATACAAATGTTTCTAAAAATATAATATTGTCGTAATATTTTACACAAGAGTGAGTTGGCAAATATAATACTCAATACAAATTAGAAATTACACAAAAAAAATTGCTCAATGAATTCAGCAGGAATAATCGGATGTGATAAATAACTAAATTAATTTATTATTATCTGCAATTCAACAAATATTCTAAGATGAACTTTGCTTTTATACCCCAATATCCAGAATGAGTAGATCAGTCAATTCGTCACACTCTTGGAATTCTTTGGGATAGATTTTCGGCTTTTTGTAGATCTCTTCGTCATTAATGGAGTGTGGGATTAAGATAGATTGGCATGGGTTAGCTCGAAGTCTTATGCGTTAATCGTGTTTTTGAATATAATGAATAGCATTATTTTACTGCCCTTGTTTGCCTTTGTTTTTAATTTTTTTAAAAAGGGAATAACCCGCTAAGTTTCCAACTAGAGGCTAGTCAGCAGGGATGCGGAAGGAGGTAGTGAAAAATACATCACAACACCCAGACTAATTGAGAAAATACCTTTCTTGGATTTTTCTTGCAACTGGCGGAAATCGAACCCCCGACGGCCGTCTAACCAACTGCGCCACGGCGCCGTCATGTGTTAGATAGTTTTATGTTTGTTTTTCGTTCAGTTTCTTGTATGGGTACATATGTATCTTTATAAAACTGTTGCAGTTGGCTTAGGCCGTATGCATAATAAATAAATAAAATGAACTTTTTATGCATAGTACCTACATGTTGTTTCCATTACCTCAATTTTAGGGTTTGATGGGTTTTACTTCCAGAATAGGTTACTATAGAAAAATTATGTTTTAATTAGAGAACTTTAGAATAGATTATTTAAATCAGATTTAAAAGGTTATTAAAAGATAATATTATGGATAAACATAAATCTTTTTTAATTAATTAGACAATAAAAATCTTATTAAAGTATGTATTTACAGGGCTTCATAGATTTCAACGACAGATGAATTAAGAAAATATTTTTAATTTTTTTTTAAAAAAAACAGTATGATAAACGAAGAAGATGACGGTCTCCTACAAGATGTACGACTAAATAAATTAATTAACGGGGTTCTCATGAAACTGGAATGGAGGCATCATACACCTAGTGCATGCTATCTCTGGAGATCACGACGCTTAGTAATAAGTAAGACGGCGAAAAGAAAAAAAAAAAACACTTTTCAGACAGCCGCAAAATCCAAACGGCAAGATAAATTTACATAGGGTGGATTGATTTTTATTGTTTTAAAACCATTTTTGATTAATTTTATTTATTTAGGGGCAGGCACTAACGAGTACACAGTAAGGCTGACTAACCTCTACTCGATTTTATTTTGCTAAATAAATAAAAATAATATAATAACAACCATTCCACCCAATTTTACTGTACCATGTGAATTTGTTCTACCGGTTTGAAATCGGCCTTTGTATTTGTAAATAAAACCCACACACTGCGGACTTCATAAACTGGTAAAAATCGAAGCAATATAAATGTAGCGACTTGTATCCTCTGTAGCAACACTGCGATGTAAAATGCGTCAAATGAAATAATGAAAACGGCGAGAAAAATAACAGATCTATTCACAAAGGGCGTCGCGACGCCAAACTTAATATGGGACGGCGAGGAGGGGGAGGTCCTCACCCCTCCCTTCTCGCCTTACCCATCCGCCGCAGCACGTGGCCGCGAAATCGTCGTAGTACGTAGTAGTACTACCATCCTACACACTACTATCGGTATGGAGGGGATACCCACTGTGTATAGTAATAGGCCGCTTCATCCAGTACCGCCACGGACGGACCTAATCCCGCAGCCGAAGGGAGGAAGGCTCTAGAGTATTCACAATTTGAGAGACACAAATGCCACGTAATACCCCCCGCGTAGATACTTCCACAGATAAAGGAATTCAATGAAACGCGTCTATTAAATTAAGCAAATAGACAAAACGCTCGCACAAACTCACAATGCTGAACTTTATACACATTCTGGCAACGATTTTATTTAAAACTTCATGGAACGTTATTTATAAAGCTTGGTTAATTCCAAATATAAATATACGAGTACATAGACGTTGTGCTGTTAATTTAATTAAACTAAATGGGAAATTTCGCTTCAAAACAGCAGAGTAATTTATTTATTTTATTTTATTTGGAAAACCAACAGTTCTACAAATAAGTATGTGTTTATAATAAACATTTAAGAAATATTGCGCGGGCTCAGAATCAATAACACGTTTCTACAAATTGAACAATGTAAGTAATTAAAAATAACTACGTAATATCATGGATATGTATGTATATACTAGATGCGGCACTAAGCACCTGTCTTGTGTTCCATTCAACTTAGGTTCCGGAGCGTATCTTGTATTTGGTGGGAAATAGTGTGTTTCCTTGTATTCGCTAAGCAAATGTGAAGCAGGGCGA
>NW_028280199.1:0-126349 GCF_059751315.1 Micrasema longulum | reverse complement strand
TTACTTTAACATATAAAACTTTACACAACGTGAATATTGGTGGCCTTCGATTGTTTTTACTACTGACAATATATGCCTATTTTCTCGTTGTCCTGACACATATTTTTTTAATTAATACTATCAACTTCTTTGAATCGGGTTGTGGTCCCGCAACTCATCTAAAATATCCCCAAATAAATAAGAACGCAAACGTTATTTTTTTAAATAATAACAACAAAAAAAACAACTCTCAACAACGAGCTTAACAAAATAACATTAGCGACAAATCGATCAGCAAGGTTACAAGCATATCTAGCGAAAATGATTAACATGTCTGTGTTTTCGCCCGACGAAAAATATTACACTCGCTGAAGATTTTAATTGAATTCTTCATTATCGGACTATCGGCGACAGTCGGACAACCGTATGTTTCTTTTCTGACCCATTTCTTTTATTGACATTTATTTAGTACCATTCGGCTATTCCATTTTCCCAGAGGTATCGAAAGGGAAATAACTAAAATAACTGTATGAATAAAAACATCAGCACGTTGGAAACATACGAAAAGGTCATAAGTTTGGTTATTACTGTCAAAGAACCGCGATTCTATTCATGACAATATGTTCAGCATATTCTTCTAATGCTTTTTCGCTTGGATTCGTAATTACCCGACCGCATGTGACGGTATCATGGGAGAATTAATAATTATTACTTAAGTTCAGTGCAGATATCTAAGACTCCATTGTCTTACATCGTCATTTTTCCACGCTTCTGCAAAATTGCATCGCTTTTGCTCCACCAAACAGTTAGGATATTTTCTCATTACGTAGAATCGACAGTTTTGTTATATTTGAAATTTTCAACGGATTCGCGATCCTACGGTTAAGACGTCAAATGTCGCATTATAATCATTGTTAAATGGCAGTTGGGTGTCTTGAATTCTATAATAAAAATTCCAAATAAATATTTTACATAGCGACCAACAACGGGCTGTCAAACAACGATATATAAAGACCCTTAATTTGTATGAAATAAATTTTATCTTTATCATCTCGCGTCACAGATTTCATGTTGAATGTCTTACAATCTACTATACTTACTCATATGACATTTTTACTTGTTCTTTTATCGCTTTTATTATTTTAATTCACTAACACTTAACGCTTAAGTTAACCAGCTAATCATTCTAAAATCTTGAGGCTTTTTCTTGCTGTTGTATCTTTTTCTCTATGCATATTATTATGATAATAATTATTGCTACAACACGTTTGCAGTGTGCGAAGCCTCCAGCTGTTTCTCTGCGTGAGCCCTTTTTGTTTTAACACCTAATCACTTAATTTGCTGCACATTTTCTATTTATCGTCATATCTGTTCTCCGCACCTTTATACCTCCAGGATAGTTGCCTTATTGGGTAAAGTGATATTACAGCGGCTTATTAGCTGCAATAACATTGCTCGATGAGTAATGCAACGTTCGTCCGATGAACCGATCTCCCTCCAGCCCTATTCTTGTCCACTTTGCTGACATTTTCATTATTGCTTTTAAGATTCTATAACATCAACGTTCAATTGTAACGGTTTATTCAATATCACAAAACATTCTCAAAGTTTTTGTACGGTGACGCCAACTCAAAGTTCCACCCTGCTGTCCGTCATTAGACCGTCTATTGTCCAATTTGTTGGACGTGTGGGGCTACACAGAAGGTTGTCAGATATATGCAAAGATACGTTAGCAGGAATACTTTTTTTGTATCTCGAATTCTTTTAAAAAAAGATTGCGGTTTATCCATAGTCTCGGACTTTCCGCTAATGCTTAATATCCCACTTTTATACCTGTTTATTGGTCCAACATATCGGTACTCTTATCCTGGATTAATTATACCTCTGCAGTGCTAATCATCAAAAGCTTCTCTCGTTTGCCTACTCCTCGTCTATCGCAAGCCAAAACAAAAACACTCTTCAACATTCATCTTCTATTAGCGTTCCTAATTTGACGTAAATTGCTTAAATAATTAACGTGTTTTAATACTATGCGAGAGGTTAAACTCTTCTGCTTTAACTACTAATTACCATCGTTTGATGTACGCCAATCATAAATCCCTTTTTTTCACCGGAAACTCGTTTTATATTTCGTACTTATTGCCATCCAGCGACACATTAATAATATGTTCAAGCAATGCGAATACCTACACAGCGAACCAAACACTTATTTCAAATGTACAATATATATAAAGGACATAGTGAAGCTCCCATAAACCCAACGGCGTCCACGTTTTTTCTGTTCCTCAAAAAACCGCATTTTATAAAGCACGGCTATTATAATGGCATCACGCAATCTTCCAAATCGCTTTAGTGCCCAAATACATCTTTATTAAAATAAGCACAATGAAAAACGTATTATTTAGACATTTGTTCACCCGTCATAACCGACGATATATTTTGTACGTGGAGGATTCGTCTATAATAGTAGAATCTTGCTAACTTCGTACCTATCTCATAATAAAGATTCATTCTATTGTTCTTGTCATTGTTATATTTACTAACTCGAAGTGATTATCTTTTTTTTCTTAAGGGATATATAATGATTCTATCAACTCCTCATCTGTGCGGTTTGTAATTAGGGCCTAGTCAAACGCCTTTATCGTGTTCAGTATAATTTATATCTTCACTCTGCTCACTCAACTCAGCATCGCATCGGTTTGAGTTTCCCAGTTGACTGTTATGTTTCCATTCAATTTCAGTACTCTTGAGCCTTTACAAATGTTTTCCTTTATTTTGTCTGTTTCCAGCTAAGCGGCTGTAATTAATTATGCCATTTTCGTGAACATACATTTTTCTATCATGCTTAGTGGTGCTCTATTTTTGGCAGTTCATACAATTCGCAACATCTTCACATGACATAAACAGTTGAGTTAGATTGTGATTTAGCGTTCCGGTTCCCACCTGAAACCGAGAAATCACTTTTCGGCACGGGCCAAAGGTAGTAACTGTTCCCATATAAATAACCGAACAGACGCCTCATTGTTCTTTCAAGAAGCCCGCCATAAATGTCGCGCAGTTTAATGTCTTTTTATGCTATCGTCTTAAAAGCTTTTAATTTTTTGCCTTCGACATTCTGCCCATATTTGGAATCTAGTTCAAACCGTTATTTGTGTATATGCATAATTTTATTCAGCTATCGAATTTAAAGCCATTTGGAATACGCATCTCAGATATGGAATCCCCAGTATGCCATGTATATAAAAATAATAGAAAATATTCAAAACAAATTTATAAAGTACCTTAAATACAAAACCGGTATATCTTATGTATCAACTTTCACTGCCTCCACCTTCCATGGAATCATTTCTCTACAATACCGCAGAGTGTGTGCGAACCAACTAATGCTTTACAAAATTATGACAGGAATGGTTGACTGTACAGAGCTGCTTGGTTTAATAACAATACATGTGCCAGCCAGGATTTGTAGACGGTACCACCTGTTTCATGTACTAATAAGTTAAACATCGTATGTTAAAAATGCTTTTATTCGTACGACTATTTTAGTGTACAATACAAAATTTACAAATAAAGATTACACAAACATCACTCTGTCAGATTTAAAATTTACACTAAAAGTGCATTATGTAACTTAGTAGACATTATAATAATAAATATGTACATCTCCCTTCCCCTCCTTATCCTCTTTTCAAGCATTCTTGTCCTAATCCCGCCTAATTTACAGTAACTTAATGTTCTTAAAAAAATAAAAATAAATTCTTTGATTAGTGAAAAGTACTACATGAAAATAACATTTTTGAATGTTTACACTTATATGTATGTATTTAATATGTAATATATTTTCTTTACTAACTTTGTATACTTTGTGGAAATCTGTTATTAGTTCTGAGTTTATATACTTTATCTGTTTGTTTACTATAAATATGTATGTAGAACTGTTGATTTCCCAAATAAAATAAAATAGAGGAATAAATACGAACTCTAAATAAACTAAAAGGAGCCATAATAATGTCGTTTTATAGTTTTATTTTAACTCTTATTGTGTTTAAAACATAATTATTGGCAAAAACTGTTTTTAAGCGATCTTGTTTATCCTCGTTCAAAACCGTGTACGAATGATTTTATGTACCTACAATGTGAATGTACCTTCAGAATCATTTTAATCTTCCATGAAATTTGTATGTTTCCTTTTACTAATGATGCAATTATGCTACCATCATTCCAACTAGCATTCAAAATGGCATAAGTTGCAGCTTTTTTAGAACTTAAACGATGATTTTATTTTTACTTTATTTTATTTACAAAGTTTTATGACCTTTGACATATTGTCCATCTTTAATGTGGATCTATGATGAAATACATAGCAAATTTATTAAGATGTTTTATTCACGTATCTTTATTTCGCATATCGTTAATATCTCAATAAATGACTACTTGTGATTGATGAATAAAGTTGTGTGAATCTGCTAAGTTCACCCGTGATAAGTGGAAACGCGGAGGTGTTGTGTGACCGGATTATTCGTTTTTTTTGGCTATCCGAATGCTATGATTATGATAAATCTCTGCAAAAACTACTTGAATGAGACAAAGATAATGTTCATTGTACTCTTCAGACATGCAGTTTCTTGTAATTCTTCTCTTACTGTACCGTTGTTTTTATTCTACCGTATCACTCAATGTTTCTTTTTCGTTTTTTAACGTGCGTTTTATCTCAGAAATGTATTTTCCTCTTAGTTTTTAAGAATTTTTGCTGCCTCTTCTTTTCATCTAGTTTTATTGCAATGCCATCGTCTGAAGTAATTGGCACTTAATATTTTGGAGTTTGTTACTTAAAAGAAGGTTGCTGTAGTGACAAAAATGTTAAGTCTAGAGCGTCCAGGTACGGATCAAATATTTTTGGAGGTATGTTTTCTGTCTTCTCAAAACATTTTTTACTTTCCACTACCACCTGCACTACCCTTTCGATGTTTACCTATTCCGACTTTCCCATTTATTGTTTTAACTTGGTCATTTAATTTAATTATGATCTAGCAATTATAATAGAATATTTTCACTAATCGGAAATAACGTTGAAAATGTATAAAATAATAACAGTGGATTTTTACAATTCTTTATGTATACAAAACAAGTTTTCTTTTAAAGGGTACAATATATTTTGATGTAATGATGTAATAACTTATATTTCCATATAAGTTATTAATTAAAAAAATACTTGGTACACTTCCACTTATTTATTTCGACCAATTAGCGCTTTCACCCTCTAATGGGCATCTTTAGACTGGTGAATATTATACTGTGTAAGGGTAATTTATATAGAACTAAATATTATCTTAAGTGTAGGTACATTTAAAAATAAGTAGAAAAAGATACAATACGCAATATTGCAATGGAACAGAGTGAGACAAATTATTGAAACATGTGTTGGCGGCGGTGTACTTTAAGAAAATATTATATTATATGAAATATATTTATTGTTTTATTACAATGTACAGGGTCTAACTAAGGGGGCTAATAAGGGTGAGTTTTTAAATTATATCTGCTGATTTATTAAAATTCAATCACCATTATTTTTTATCCTATTTATTTCTAAAATTTCTAATATATCTAACTTTTGACCGGAAGTGTACCAAGTATTTTTTAAATTAATAACTTATATGGAAATATAAGTTATTACATCATTACAATGGAATTCCATCAAGAACTGTCAATACATAATTTAAATGAAATATTTTGATGTATTATTATTTTACTTATTTATTTACTATTTATGGCATATTTTCTAATTTATTTTTATGATTCAATTTTTATTATTATTACTTGCATGTTTTCTAATTTATATTTATATTGATTAAGCAATTTTATGAAATTTAAAAAAAAAAACTCATGTTAAAAATAAGGTCCTTCCTAAACACAGGAATTTCCTAGCTAGTCGGGACATGAAACAAATAAACTCTGTATATTTTAAAACTGTGAATTACATAAATAAATAAATAAACGTCACACTTCAGTTCCGCATAGTGCGCTTCTAACAAACGCTTTTTGCTACAAGAATGGCGCGGTAACGTAATACGTGCCGTTTGTCTCATAGAACGCGAAATGTCTCGTTTTCAGGTAATTCAAAATATGCGTGTTTTAAACAATTTGAGAAATATTATCCGACGTCGCGCGGAAAAAAAATATTCATACCATTACCATTGTAATTTTTTCCTTTTTGATAATAATAGTAATGAAAAAACCTGAAACCACCCTATTTATGTTCCTACGTCATTTTGTTCTCCTTTTATAGCGTGGTATCTGTTGATTTATATGTCATGACATTTTGAACCGAAACGAATTTTTCGTCATAATTTATTTCTGTGGTAATGGATTATTGACAATTAATAAATGATGTTCTAATACTGTATCACCCTCGTTTTAATTGAGTAGTTTTAATCCATCAAATTAATGTTCCCAATGTTGTCACAACATTTTAACCAAATGTTTTATGTCACACAATATTGCTGGTTATCGCTGTACTTGACAAACGCTTACTTTAAAAGCGTATTGAATTTTTTTGGTAATTACGTATTTTATTTCTAAAGCTTTGTGCAAAAAAGCGATCGCTTTTATTCATGTTTCCAGTTAGATCCTAACATTTTAGAGCTTTGACACGACTATCCGATTATGATTAATTTTTCGTTTACAGTTCAATGACCCGATTTTAGAATTGCTTATATTTCACACTAAAGACATGGAAGAGTATTTACATTTTCATCCAGTTTTGGTTCGAATCGTGATTATAAATAAGACTTTACTTATTGAAAAGTTTTTTTATAAAAAAAATTTGCGCACTTATGATTTACTTGAATATTTTCATTTCGGGGCCATTTTCAAATAGTTGCAAATAACTCACCATGACAAAATGGAAATTAATTTGCGGTAGAGTGGTGCTTGAGCCTCGGATCTCTGATTCGTGAGTCCGCAACACTAGCCACAAGACTACAACCCGATTTTTTTTTTTTTTTTTTAATTTGAACAATATTATATGTACATTTATTTATAAAATCGGGGTCGAGATTTTAAAACCTAAATATTTAAGAAGACAGCCTGTTCCAATGTCTCATCTTCTACCATCAGTTGCTTCTCTTAGGGTGCTTAGATATTGTTAAACAGTTTGTCTTACTAACTTAGATATTATACATGTTCTTAAAATGCCTCATATCACTATTTAAATAACAAAATATTGAAAGAAAGCTCACTAACTGAGATAGACGCTCATATTAAATTGTTGAGATGCTAGATGCTAGATGTAACATGCGTTGTAAATCATCTTCTGATTCTGTCAGTACGGTTCCGTTGTCTGCGTAACATGTGATGTTAACGACCATATCTCCCTTAGTCCTAGATTTGCCACTTCCCTCATTCTTGAAAGCGTTTTTATTTATTTTATTTGTGCAAGAAAAAGTTTTTGTAATTTTTTGTGTTGTGTTATATTTATTTGTAAATTTGTTAGACTTGCTTTGTTTTTTTGTTGTTCATAATATGAACGTTTTAAAATATTGTTTGTTTGACTTTAGTCTCTCAATAAATTCTAGTAACTCCTTCATATATATCAAGGACACTGTTTATTATGTATTGTGGGCTCCTAATATCATTTTACAATACTAACTAATATTGTAAGATAATGTTTCTTTTTAATTATTTATCTATAACCTTTACCTCTTTGTGGTGTAGTAGTCAGCGCGTTTGCTTACCATGCAAGAGGTCTCGGATTTGATTCCCAGCATGGTTGACATGAAATATTTATTTTTTAAATTTGTTTATACGCTGGAATATTTCACAGTCCCTGGACTGACACTCGGAGCGTAAGACTAAACATCTTACCTTCATGTTACAAAAATGCCTTATTCACCATTAGGTGCAGAAAGGGAATGATAATGATAACCTTAATCACTTTGTTTTATTTTTGGTGCTCATTTTTTTGAAAATATACGGGTCCAATTTATATTAACAACTAAAACTGTAATTTTGAAAAATAGAATAGCGAAAATCGTGGTAAAAATAATTCAATATAAAAAATTCTAATATCCAACTAAGGAAACCGTTTTAAAATTGTTCATGTGAAATATTGTATTTAATTTTCTAGTTCCTACTTATGGCGGTTTGTGCGATAAATGGTTTAAAAAAGCTTACTAATACAGTAATTTTTAAAAATAGAATAGCAAAAATCATGGCAAAAATAATTCAATATAAAAAAATCTAATATCCAACTAAGGAAACCGTTTTAAAATTGTTGACTTGAAATATTGTATTCAATTTTCTAGTTACTACTTATGGCGGTTTGTGCGATAAATGGTTTAAAAAAGCCCATTTCAAAATTCCAAAGCAAAACATACAATCAAGTACGTAATTGAGTCGGTTGTAAAATTATCAATAATCTCGACTGTTTGAAATTGTAGCTACCTGTTCGAGGAAGTTAAAGCTTCATTCGAAACAAATAAAATTTGTCTTTAATAATAGAGTTATTTCAGTTTGTAGTAATAGCTTTAAACGGGGGCATAAAGATCGGTTGTACTTACGTCTTTACACCACATTTGCTACATCCTATAACCCATTATCTTTCGTTTATCATTACGTCGTTCTTCTATCGATTCTCGGAAGCTTTTTAGTGTACCTACACCTAAAACTCTATGTTTATGGTATGGGAACTATTATTGTGTACTATATTTGTATTGTATTTATTTAAGATAGTTGGACAAACAAAATTGAACACGTTGTTATACCTTAACTAATAAACAAAATATAAACATAAAAATAATTTCAAAAACAAAACATTTAGGTGTTATACTTCATTATTTAATTATTCCAATTGTTTTAATTATCACTTTTTTTAGTTTTAAACGAACTTTATTGCTCTCTGCATTAAGTATACTTGAATTTTGTACCTTTTAAAAAAAAAGTATAATGAAACATGCCTATTATGCCAAATTAGTTATTTAAGATAGATGTTAAAATAACTAATAAGACATTAAGATAATAAGAAAATAAAAACCTAATTTACCTTATTATCATCGTTAACATAATAAGTCAAAAAAAATAAAAAAATATCATTTCATATAAACTTGCAAACAAAATTTCATAATCAGGAAATAATTTTTAACCTTTTTGGCTTGATCCACTCATCGATTTGTGCGCAACCCAACTCCACTATTTATTTCTTAATATCAATTTTATATTTAGAGTACTAACTAATTGTCCCTATGGACACTGGAAGTAGATTGTGCACTTTAACCGAGTAGTAGGCCGATCCTCTTTGACCGAAAGTTGTATTAATTTTTAGTTGTTTTTGCAGCATCAGGGTGGAGTATCTAGGAACTCTTGTATTTGTGTTATTTATTTATTTTTATTTATTTAATTTTACAATACGCCCAAGGGGCATTTACAAAAAATATACTGGTAAGGACAAACATAGTGAGTAAAAATTTAAAAGATAAACAACGCTTTTTTGTATACATGTAGAAACAATAAGAAGCATGCTGCCATGCAAAATAAAAAGTGAAACTTTACATAGTAAAAAAAGAGGAAAAAAAGTAAATGGATATAAGAAAAGTAGTTGAATTAAAAAGCAAATCATAAATAACTTGTAAAGAATTCAACCAAAAAAAGTAAATACATTTACATATACTTAAAAGTATTAAAAAAATGGTATCAACAAATTATTGTTAAAAACAAATAATGAAAATTAGTTACCAGTAAGTATATATGTGATAATAATATAATATACGGCACACAAAAATATTTGATAAATTAATATCAGAAAGAGATAAGATAATAATAATACACATCAAAAACAGAGAAAGAATTGTATGAAAAAGAAAGTTTTATTACGTCATTAAAAATTAGTTTCAAACAGTGCATTTAAGAACGTTTTAAAATTGATAATTGTCGTATTAAAAATGTCTATTTCACAAGTAAATTTGTTGGCAATAACGAGCTATGGAAGGTAGAAAAAAATGTTCGTGTTCACACACTGTTTAATTTGATTTTTTTCATATGTATAGTGTATATCTAAGCATGTGCTTTATATCAAACTATTAGTATTTATGTAACATAATGCTTTGTTTTTATTAAATATGTATTTTTTGTAAGATGAAAGACACTGCGTGCCGTGTATATGTTAATAAATAAATTAATAAAACGACCTACGTGGGTAAAGCATTTTTAAAAAGTGACTTTTTCTTTTATTTTTAGGCTAAAAGTTAAATCATTAATTTAATTGACACAAAATGAATGATTATTGTAATTTTGTAAACCTTTTCTTACAATAATACAAGTAAATTATGTACATTTATAAATTTTATGTCAGATTGCTAGCTATTTCACTGAATATTAATCTGTTCTAGCAATATGTTTTGCAGTACACTCGTAAAAAAAAAACGTGTTAAAAAATCTTTACCGTAAAGGATAAACCACGAAAATCTCATTTAACGAAATGTTCAAGAAACAAGATTTTGTGATTTTGCGATTTCCAAAGCATCATAGCTTTTTAACCGAATGAGATTTTGAACTTTCAATGTAAAATAATGATTATTTTGATAAAAAGAGCTCAATTAAAATACAATTAATTAATCTAAAACCATTTCATTTGTTTTACGGGTATTCGTATTATGTGATATTTCCTTATATCTGTAAAGTTAAAGAGCTGAAACATTTATTGACATGGCTGAGAGTCATCTAAATTAATCATTTCACCTACATACGTAAATAGGTCATAAGCTCTATCATATCACATTCCACACAAACCATCACGCCGCGCCGTTTCCCCGTAAGGGTAGGCAGATAGAACAAAAATATTGTAAAATAAATAAATAACTGCCTGATGAGCGAAGACACGACAAACTGAAAAAAAAATCCAGAAGTGTCGCAATTAAAAAATATTTCTAAAATCTTTTTGATCGTGATAATTATTAATGTAGTTTATATAAGATGGTGTTTTATGTTTCTTATACAATAATGTTTTATTTTTATTTCGGATGTATTAATTTGTATGATATAATGTATTGTCAAAAAAAAAAAAATTTTTATGTGCGGTCCCAAATGAGTTTCTAAAAACTCCTGGGAGTATAATATGTAATTTTTGTATTATATGTTTTATTAATAATAAAATAAAAAAATAATACGCAATATCACTAAGTCTTTGCTTACACACCTTGCTTCCTCTTCATTCATACATCGTCTGCACGCCCACCGATTATTCCGACTTTTGACATGTCCATCCCAAGTGTTTGTTGAATTTGGTTCTTCCATGTCTTCCTCGATTTATTTATCCATTAAAATTCGCTTCATAAATATTTTAAGCCGTTCTATCGCTGTCTATTCGCTCTACGTGTCCAAACCAATGCAGCATTCCATTCCCGATTTCGTTGATAATACTTCTCCCAACCTTACATAAAATATTCTCCATCTCTGTTGTAATATTTTAATAGACCCCTGTAAATGCCTTAAATTAAATGTTCCTTTCTCTCAAAAATATTGTATTCAGTCAAGTCAATCTTGACGACTCCAGACCTCAAGTAAAATGTGGAATTTTTTTGTATTTAAAACCTCTTCATTTCTTCGTACTGGCTCCAAAAGCTGCATTTGTTTTATTTATATCTTGACTAACCTGTTTTATTTGATCATCTTACGTCTTCTCCTCGGAGACTCGGTGACATAATGAGACAGGAATAATCTTAATAAAAAGAGTCATGTCTATTTGCCTAAATGTCGTTGACACCACACGACGCCTAACGGTGTGTGGAGGGACCTTGTTGCTAACAGGTCGGTTTTTCCAACCTTTTTTGCACATTTCTAATATGTCCAGAGTCAAGTCATATTCAAATATTTGCCAATGATTTTATAGGTACGCTATTGATTCAAGAAATTTGTTGTTATGTGTTATCATAACGGAATAAACAAGATTTCTACACTCCGACTTGGTTATATCTTTTCTTTTTTATCTAAAAAAGTAATTAAGTTTTTTCTTTAATTTTAATACAACAATGAAAATAATAATATATTTTTGTTTTCTTCTTATCGTTCCTCTCTCCGATGGAGGTTGGATATCATCGTAGGAATTCTCACCTTGTTGGCAACTGCCCTGAACATAGACTGAGTGCTGCAATGGAACCAGTTTCGCAAGGTCTTTACCCAAGAGATGCGCCGTCTACCTGCCCTGCGTCTTTCTTCAATCCTTTCCTGTATAATGACTCGTAAAATGTTATTTTTTTGCCTCTCATCTATCTCTCGTTTTTAGTACCTCTTTATCTTTTTCTATCCGTCGAAGAACGGCATCGTTTCGGACTCTGTCTACCCAGGAGATTGTTAATATCCTCCTGTAGCACCACATTTTAAAGGTCGAATCGATCTTTTTTGAAGTGCTTTGGGTGAGTGTCCCCGTTTCGACACCGTAAAAAAGTACTGAGAAAACGTAACATCGTACAATGCGCATTCGGAGGGCTAACTTAAAGTCTACTGCAAAGAAGGTCACGCATCCTGAAAAAGCAGTCTCGCGCCATCTCTATTCTGACTGCTCAATAACTTGCGCTCCTATATTTTTTAATTACCAAAATTAACGCAAATTAAATGTACCCACTTTACAGTAATAGCACGTGAAAATAAATGCGTGATTTAATGTACCTACGCGTGATTGAGTGTAAAAGGATGTACACGTGTGTATGTAAAAATGTATATGCGTGTATGCGTGAATGTGACGAGTGTGTGAGGATGAGGGTGGGTGTGTGAGTGTGTTGATGTGTGTGCCTTTATAGATTATATATATATATGTGTATTTTCGCAATTACATTTCCTATAATGATGTGAGTATAGTAATGTAATGCCTACCTAGGTATGAATATTTACAAGTATTTTGTGTATTTCTTTTATAAATTCTCAATACTAAGTTAATTTTATAATATTAATGTAATAAATGATCTTACTTCGTGGAACCTTTGCAGAGTTGGGACATACTATGCAGCCATTAATAAAAAAACTAAAAAAAGAATTTTTTTTTTTACATTACTCAACAATAATAATTTGTAACTCTCTCCTGAAATTGTTTTTGCATTTCGGCTTAGTTTTTTTTATTGCGATATTATTAGTAAATTTTAAAATAACTACTGGCGTAATAATTACGTTTAAAAATACATTTACTGAAAATCGAAGTCCTTTAATATGACAGTTTATCAGACAATAATGACAGTTTTCCAATAAAAAACGAAAATCTGCATTTAAAAAAAATGTATAAATACAGAGGTTTTGTTTAAATTTAGTATAAAAAGATGACAAATATGCACATTAAATTAGGTTATCGAATATTTTTTTTCTTATACTTGTTCATTTGACTAATATCTTAAAAGATCGCTTTTATTTCACTCTTAAAGACAAGGTACTCGTAATCAGGTTTTTTTTTTACTAGAGTTTGTAAAACTTATGTTTGGCGACCCCGTAGTATAATAGCTAACTCGTTTTCCTTACGCACTAAGGGTTCTGGATTCAATTGACCATAAAATCGTTATTATCAAATATAGTTTTTGTCTGTGTGCACTAATTTACTACTGTTATTGTGTCTATTGGCTTATCGCGATATAAAAAGACACGATATAACTTATTCATTGTTTTAATGGAATTCCCAGAATTGTTGTCAATCAATAACATAAATAGAAAAATACGCATAGTAAATATAAAACATATTAGTTTTTAACCACTTATTTTTTTATATTTTCTACTGACTGGTTTCAAAAGTACACAAACTTCTTTATCAAGGTATAATTTATTAACAAATTCTATCCTATTTTATTTAATGACTAAGTATTAAATCGAACATATGGAGCTAATAAGTCAAGTCTTTTAGTTATGTTGTTCTTATAAAGATGGAAAGTGTTAAATGAGATAAGTACGATCTATAATACTAGACAAGAGCGGACTAAAAGAAATGTTGTTTATTTTGTTATCCATTATTTTTTTTCTTATTATGAATCGCGTTTTTAATTTCTAAGATTTCCAGGTTGTCTTATTTCAAAATGTTTCTTTCAACATGAAGAACATTTTATTTTCATAGGATGAATTGCCAATAATAAGTAATAAAAAAAACTTTTAATTTAGTGTCTATTGAAATTATGATTATTTTCTGTCGGATGGTTTGCGAATTCAGAATTTTATTTTAAATTTAGAAAAATAACCAGTTTTCATTTAACCAGCAACGTCAACAACAACCATTTTACGTGCTTTAGTTCAATTATATACCGTTAAGAGCTCTTTGTAACTAAGGTCGACTGTGGTGCTTATTAATAAATATTTGCTTTTTAGATTTATGGCCATATATATAACTAATGATTCATAATGAACTGTAATCATGTTAGGTTTTGTAAGCAGATCATTCGCTGATCTTCGTTTTTACTTACGCCTAATCCCATAATTCTTTGGGAATCTAATTCTTTGCCATTTTTTGTACTCCATCGCAAATCACAAATAAGGTTTATTGCCCCCTTTTGAGATGGAAGATGTGTAATTATAGCTAAATTCATATAATAATTTTATTTTTTACCATGAATACCTTTTTTTTGTATGGTAAGCTCTTTTATTATATAAGCTTAACATATCCTCTGAAGGACGCCTTAATAAATCACACTTTTTATTTGATTAGATTTTTCAGTTTGATTATTAAATTTGTTATGATACACCTACAGTATTCCAATCATTTATAAAAACAGTAGCTTAATGATTGTAAAAACAATTATTTCTGGTAATATTGATGTTTTTTGTTGATATTTCATGATAAAACTCCATAGTTAATGATTGTGATAAAATAATAAATAAACTTATCAATGAAACTTCTTGGTTTAGTTTTCCTTTTTATTATTTTAACCAACGAGCGCTATTGCCTAAGTAGGCATCTTCAAGACTGGTGAATTGTTTACAACGTTTACAGTTTTTATACTCTTCTTAACATATTTTGGAGATAAGATCAAATAAGTATTTTAACAGGGGACAGAAAACGTAAATATTTACAACTAGTTTGCTAAACAGTTCATTTTTGGGAGTTTTTGGACCGAAATTGGTATTAAGCTTTTATTATTCAAAAGGTGGGAAAAAACCAAGAAGTTTCATTGATGAGTTTTTTTATAATTTTATCATGATCATTAATTATTTTTTTCTTACAATAATTTTTAAAAACTTAAATAATGAGCAATAGAAAAGAAAATAATGAAATTGTGGTGTTAATTTATTTTTCGTATGACATCACATAAATACGAGTAAGGATAAAATATAAACGAGGTTTTTTATATTTAATATTTTAAATAATATTTCTGTGCTTTGGGTTTTTATCTCTCATAGGGTATTTTTACGCAAAGACATTTCGCGAATGATTAAAATGTAAAAATGTAAAATTCAAGTTGAATCACAAAGGTCTACTGATTTTTTTTTAATCCCTGCATATATATTGTCGTTTTTCCGACAACGCACCATATTTCAATATTTTCCCAATGATATCCAGCTTAATTCCTGCTTTCTGCCACAGATTCTAACGATTCGTTTTAATCAAAAATTTCGTTTAATGAAATTACTTTTCTTGGCTGTAATACTTAAAAAAGAAAAACGAAAGCAGTTGTTATATGATTTGAAAGAAAGAGAAAATGGTGTCTTCTTAATTTTATGTTGAGAGTTGGCTTTGTTCGATCCTTAGCTGTCGATTAGAGTAATTAGCAATGGAAATCTAAACAAAATTCATTTTCTGGTTACTTTCGCTTGAAAAATATTTTTAAAAAGCGATTAGTCTGAATAATTGATCCACCAAGCTCCTTATATGTAGGTATTTTATTTTATTATATATTATTTATTTCATATATTTGATCTTAAAATTCATTTTACCTGGGAATATAATATGCGTATTTTTATAATTTTCAGAATTCAGTTTCAGTACTGAAATACGGCGTTTATTGGCAAATAATAGTTCATATTACATGCAATACAAAAAAATACATAAATAAAATTGCAAGGAAATATTCCTAGTAACTTCACTAGGTACAAAACTACTGTTCTGAAACTAAAAATATATTTACACATTTTGAAATTTTTAAAACGAAAAAACAGTGGTGTATACTTGACTGTTTATGTAATTTAATATCTATTGTGTTTTGGTGAATTACGTTACAAAATATTACTGAACATCACTTTAAAATGATCAAATGACAACAGAGGTGGAGAATACCTTAAAGAAAGAAATATGGAAGTCTAGGCATTTACAGGGCTTATGGCCTGTCATTGGTTGGTTAAAGTGGCCACCTTACACACTGTGTAATATTCACCATTTTGCCCATGTTTTTTCAGCTGATTCTAGCTCTCCAACGACGTAAAACCAAAAGTTGATCGGACGCGAAATTTTTCTCAATTTTTTCTCAGTAGGGGTGCCATTTATAAAGAAGATTGTTCGTTGTTGGTTAGTTCTAGTCAATCTCACGAAAACCTGAAATTATCTTCACTCCATCGCCAAAAGAAGAAATCATTTTTCTATGCCTAGGCGTAACTTTATACCAGGTTTATAAGAGGCCCCTTATGTTTTTTCAGCTGATTCTCGTTCTCCAACGACGTTAAACCGAAAATAGATTGAACGCAAAAAAATTCTCATATTTTCTCAATAAGGGGTACCATTTATTTAAGAAGATTGTTCGTTGTTTGTTAGTTCTAGTCAAACTCAAGAAACCATTTTTCGAATTTATTTTGAAATATAATTCTTAAAAATTCGCATAGATACTAAACGGGGCTGTACAGTAAAAAAGGTGTGAAATAATCTAACGTTTCTAACTGTCTCGGTATTGTATGAATCTCTTCGGCGGATCACTTCCCGCCAATCTTTGTTCGATAATTGTCCGTAATAGGCGCTAACTTTAGCCTTTTGTGAGATTTACAAGTTCAGATACTTGGAGCACACGCGACTAACTTCCACGTTTTGAGATCCGTTACGTTTCTGTGGAACTGTTCCATTTTTAAAACAAGAAAAACTAACGCGGCTCCACGAAATTAAATTTCTGCGTCGCTGAGCGAACACGTTGTCATATATTAGTAAAAATCACGTAATCAACAATGTTTTTTTTTTTTTTTCAATTCTTAATACTACAAAAAAACTCTTCCAAATCATTATTATATTGTAGAATGAGTTAATTATATATATTTAATACCTACGTCACCCACTACTTTATTTTATTTATTTATTGCTGTTTTGCTCCGAGGGTAAAAGTTGACTTGTTCATTTTAAACTTTACATTTCAACCGATCTTTGTAAAGCAAAGAGTAATTCTAAATCCTTAAGTATTTATATTAAAATTAAAATAAAAATCTTGCTCGAATACATGTTCAGTAATGTTCAGCGTAATAAGAAAATTCATTGCTGTCCTACAAGATGAGGTAAATAAATAAACAAGAATCCAGGCAACTTAGATCAATATGTACCATAACCGACTAGAGATGTTTGATTGAGTTTTGAAATCTATGTGGCCTGTAGAAATATCTACCGGAAATGATGGAATGCATTTTTTTATCAAGTATTAATTAACAATTGCCTGCCGTAGTAATTCTTCATAACGATTTTATTAATCTGCACAGAGTAATTCAATTTGATTCTTTTATAGATAACTACATATGAGCCTTTATTTTTCCTTTATTATTTATACGTTTATTTATATTTTGTGTGCTTCCAATTTTTTATGAAGTTCTGAATTTTACCTTTCCATTTCTGATTTTTAATTGAACGTAGTTATACAAGAAGCAGCCAGCCATAGAAAGGTGAAACTGAGATAATAGCCATTTTGTAAAAAGAGTGAATTATAAAATCTACACAATAGTTTGAATGTTTTTGACTTTAACAAACGATAAACAATGAATACATAAGTTTTTTTTTAATATATTACAATCAAGAATCTTATTGTGTATTTGACCAGCTTAAAGTATTTTTAAAGTACCATACGATTTTTCTAGTTTTGTGGGTGTTTTCTGCAAATTGAGAAATGCCGTTTTTGTGATCGACACCTTTTTCCGGAGGTGATTAATACAGTTCTTTATATGAAAGCGGTCTGGCTGTTTTTAGTAGAACATAGAATCGACCTTACTGCACCCAATAACATAAATATCCCATTTTTCCGAAATTGTAGACAGGCTGCTTTCTGCATAACTACATTCAATTGTTTTCTCGTATAATTTGATTTAGAATAATTTGAGTTTTACTTCGATTTTTTTCTACACTTCCATATAATATACATGAAAAAAATTCACGTATTTTTCTGAACAATGTTTTATAGTTTTTGATCTTGCAAATACCTCTTAAGGGTCATCTTCCTTCATTAAACAAACTTTAGTTATCTGTTCAAATTAATTCACTGAAACATTGCCAGTTTTAAACTTCTGTGGTCCTGTAGCTAGAATCACTGGATTAGAAGTCCAAGTTTCTAATCCCACTTTATTTCAATTTGATTCCCGTTTTCTAATAGTCAGTTATTTGAAACCTGTTAAAAATGCCCCCTAAAATTAAATTGTCAATCATAAGGACCCAAATAATCCAATTTTTTTGTTCGTTAATATATTGCGATTTGCGGATCAGTACTGGGTTGTCGTTCAATAAAACAACAGCTGTTTAGAATTATTAAAAAGGGTCATCGATCTACACCTTTTGAGACTCCACATGCTGTGTATAAGGAATAAAGCCGATTCATATTATTACTATAAGATTGCCAAAATCGATTGCAACTGGATATTACACATCTTGAATTCCGTGATTCTAACAATGGAGGTTTAGATAAACCACAATCTGTCCAGTGACCAAACTTGTTATCACGGCAAAAAATCCACTTAGCGTTTCAACCACTAGTAAAAAAATCAGAAAACCTCATGTGTGTACATGTAGAAATCATCAATCAGTCATCCAACATAGCTTATAAAAGTCATTAGCTATGTAAATATTGTACTAACATATCGAGGACTCTTCTCTGACTAGTCTCAGATGATCTGGCGGACTGTTTTTGCTCAATCATCATCATTGCTGGATGATGGATGATTTGAATAAACCATTATTTGTACTTTCTTTGCGGTGAAATGAAACCAAATCGCTTCGCCGTTTATTACAAAGTACCAATATGTATGTTATTTGCTTAATAAAACATTACGAGTGATCTCGGTATGTAATTTATGTGTCTGTGTTGAACGATTCAAAGTGTTGAATGTTACATTTTGATTCTCGTTTAAACTGTAAACAATTTGTTTCCCCGTCGAAGTATTATAAGACGGATTCCTGTTTTACTGGTTGGGTATCTTGCTTTAATAAAACTGACGACTCGGTCTTACAAAGTTAACAAAGTTCTGTTCTTAAAATGAATGAAGCAATACTGCACTAAATTTCATAAATAACCGACTCTACGTCTCTAACAGATCTGTTTAAGATTGTGGGAACTTAAGTAATATCCAGTTAATTGATGATGTTTCGTTTCATTAGCAATAATAATTATCGAGACGTTAATTCAGTAGCAAAATCTATGTTCACTTTTATTGACTATGATTATCTTAGTTCCCACAGATCTTGATTCTAACAGTTCATTCAAATCATCAACGTTGTTCACAGTAAATACAAAGTGTCATTTTTCTTACTCAACATATTGTATAACCTGTTTTTTCGTCTCTATTGTGACCACCATATCTCTGCTTCAAATGAAACAACGATCTCCGTCGCTACTGTAAAAAAATGTCGAGTCACTGCCGATACTGTCTGTATTTTTTCATCTTCTACCGACGCTAGTTAATTTGTTATCCTTTTTATACCCCCGCTTTGTGCCAATAAAATATATTACCGATACATTACACGCTTCGCAACAATGACAAGTATTTCATTCGGAGCCATGGCATATCTGTTTTTTCACCGAGAAGAAGTGATAAAATTCCTCTTTTTGGGCGTAGCAAATCGGTAACAATTAAATTAACAATGTACGGGTACTAAAGAGTTGGAGAAATGTGAGGAAAAAACGAGAACTTTAAAGCCTAGCGCCACTACACAACGATTGAAAATGACAACGTTGACGTTCTCAGATGTTAGCATCAAATATATTGGATCGAAACGAATGGAGAAACCTACCAAATATGGGATCGTTAAAGACCAGTATCTTGATAAAAAAGATTTTCTTCAAATGATTTGCTTTTCACTCTTACTTTTTTCAAGAAATACTAGTCACACATAGCGTGAGTGTCGAAGCGAAGCAATAAAACGATACTCCTCGGCGTAATGTAGTTGACTTGTTGTCACTCTTCTCGGTGTACGCCCCGATCATACCTAATGATGTAGAGTTTGATACTATCTAATACCGTCAGCAACAACTATTGTAGCTCAAGATAACTATCCTCAGATCCCATTGTTCGATTGAAGATACAGAAAAAACGTATCTTTTGTTCTTCTCGCTACAGGTTACTGGTAGTTAGGGTGAAGTTAAAATTGTTCGATGCACTTGATTGTTTAAACATTTATCATGCAACACTTCGCGTGTTATTGTTTTTGCGTTTGAAATATTTACATCGTTATCATTTTTTTTGATAATTTTTTTATACCGTGTCTCTTTGTTACTAGGTGGTCTTACGAATTTTTATCGATTGCTATCAACTGAGGGTAATAACTTATTATGGAAAATTGCACGGTGCATAAAATGCATTAAATATAAAATTCCTTCCTTGTAGACGATTAACATGTACGTAGCAGTCCTCGTAGCGAGAATTCGCAGTGCGTTGTATTATCTTAACGATACCAATATATCAAAGAGGTGCTTTACACCTCCCGGTTATTAAAATGCAGATATCTTTAGGTTCCGATCTCGACTCATGCGTTGGTCCATTTCGTCATAAGTGGAGTATCTTCGCCGTCAGATATCATCGAACACCTTCCACCACCTTGTGCAATTAGAATATTCAATATAAATCTTGCTGCTGAATGTTTTCTACAACTCCATTAATTTTTACCCTCTAGAACCATTTTCGAAGCGTAGAGATTCTATGTGAGTTTTATTTTGCGTAATTGCGTACCTTTCTTATAGCTCGTATTTATTATCATTATCGTATGATTTAATGTTAGTACTACCTTCAAAATAAACCTTAAAAGCTCCTCCATTGTATTACGTCACATTTTTTTTTTTTAATTTTTACGCACTATGATTATACCACCCGCCCTAAGATTATAATGCTGCTTAGATTTGAAATCATAAATACTAACAGGAAGTGGCCGTGTGTTAAATACATAAGCTTATTATTTGGTTCGTGGTATGACCAATGAAATTAATTTATTCCCAAATACCATAGGTATTAAAATCCCTTTATTAAAAGTGTTTTTTGATCACACACTTAAAATCACTGACTTGTAAAGCGTTCATTACGTAATGATCATAGATTCATAATTATTATTCCCGATTCGGCAAATGTTCGATGCGTGAAATATACTTTTAGGGAACAACACTATAATCATTACATCCCATTACACGTTAATAGGCACTTTGCACGGATTACTGCCATGAATGGTATTATGAACTCGTTATGGCTGTAATGTCATGAATAATCTGATTTTTATTACTGAAACATAAAGATCGACTGTTTTTTTACCCATGCATCTTTGTAAAACGTTTACGCGACCATTTCTTCAGTTCTAAGTGCCCATTAAGACGATATGCGGTGGCAAAGCAATTTGATGAATAGGTATTAAAACAATGTTTTTCTCTCACTTTCGCAGATGCCTCCCGATACTGTGCGAAAAAGGCAACTTCACGTCGGACTGATTATGCCTAACTAAAACCTCGAAAAAAATTAGGTTTCGTATTCCCGTTTTCCGCACCCCAAAACCAAACCGATTTTGTATTTTTTTAAAGGAAAAGAATCAGAATGAAAATTTCAGTTTCGGTACCATCAGCGTTTTTCAAAAATATTTTTTACGTTTGTATACCGTACATACAAATACGGCAGATAAAACTGGGCGCTTTTAAGGATTTTTGGATGGTCCTAGCTCATATTAAAAACAATTATTCAAAAAAACAAAACCATACTGACACGCCAATGGTAATTGACAATATTGTGTGAAAAAATCATTGCTTTAGTCTAGTGTCTAGTGCCATCCACCTGGATACGTTTGTATGAAGAAAAGCCAGACCATGTTTCCTTTAAAGCTATTTTGTTTTTTTTTTATTATAAAACACATAATATACGTATTATATAATTATACTCCCTGGTGTCATTAAAAGAAAACTCATTTGGGACCGTTCGTAAAAATCATTTTTGTGACAATACATAATATCATACACAGTTAATACATCTGAAATAGTAAAATAATATACAAAACATAAAACGCAGTACTATATACTATCTAAATAAATTACATTCATAACTATCACTATCAAAATGAATTAAGTAATATTTTTTATTTGCGACACTTTTAGATTTGCTCTTCGACTTTTCGTGTTTCAGCTCATCGGGCAGTTTATTGAATTCGAAATGGCCAATATTTTCCAGGGACCTTCTGCCGGACTTCGTTAAGTGAAACTTAGATACATGAAGATTCTCTGAGGTACACGTATTGTAGTTGTGAATATCATGGCCAAACGTGTATTTTAAATTTGATTTATTTATTGTATTCTTATTTATATTAATTACTGTATAAGCCAAACCTTTCTGATCTTTTTGATTTGAAAGCTAACCATGAAAAAAATTGTTGTAGAATTAAACCATTTGTCTTGTTAATCCGGAGTCAAACGAGTGCTATCTCAGTAGCAATCACGAGTCATATAAAAAAGTCATCCCAAAAAGTTTTGGAGTTTTGTTTCTAATAAGCGTTTCAATAACGATCTGCCAATAAGTATGTTTCTTAAAGATAAACACGCATCTAATGGTACCGACATAGCTAATCTTTTTGCAACGCATTTTTCTTCAGTATATGTTAATAATTCTTCCAATGTTAATTCCCTATTTAGCTATACTAATACTGTAGACCTGAATAATTGTGAAGTGTCAGCTGAGGATGTCAGAATCGCTCTAAGTAAACTTGGTAATGGTAAATGTATTGGTCCAGATGGTATTCCTGAAATACTACTATCAAATTGTAAATCTAGTCTTGCCAAGCCTCTGTCTTTACTGTTTAATATGTCTTTAACAACGAGTGTATTTCCTGATATTTGGAAAATTTCTATAATAAGACCGATATTCAAATCTGGTGATAAATCTAACGTAACTAACTATAGACCCATTTCAATGATATCTCCTGTACCTAAACTATTCGAATCAATTATTACAAAAAAAATAACACCTATATTTAAAAATGTGCTGATTGAGGAGCAGCATGGATTTAGGACAGCCAAATCAACGACGACCAATTTGCTTTCTTTTACTGATACTATTTTTACAGCGTTCGAGAATAATCTTCAAGCTGATGTACTGTATACAGACTTCTCCAAGGCCTTTGACAAAGTTGATCACAACATTTTATGTGCTAAACTTCGTGCTGTAGGCATTAGAGATCCCTTTTTATCGTTTTTAAAATCCTACCTCTCACATAGAAAACAAAGTGTAAAAATCAATAACTTCATATCAAATAGCTTCCTAGTAACTTCTGGTGTACCACAGGGTGCCCACTTGGCCCCTCTTCTATTTAATCTGTTTGTTAATGATGCTGCTAATGTTTTTTCTTTTACAAAATTCTGGCTTTTTGCTGACGATAACAAGATACTTAAGCTAATTAAAAATATTGATGACTGTGTCAGACTCCAAGAAGACATAAATGCATTTCATACTTGGTGCAAAACTAATAACATGGAACTTAACATCGATAAATGCAAAATTATTTCATACCATAAATGTAAACATCCTTTTATTTTTGATTATAAACTTAATGGCCAAGTTCTTTCGATTGTCACCTCTATAAGAGATCTTGGAGTGATCCTAGATAATAAACTAACTTTTCTGGAACACTTTGATAATATAGTAAACAGATCCTTAAAAATTTTAGGCTTTATTAATAGAACTACGTCTGATTTCCAAAGTATGCTTACACTTAAAACACTTTATTGCTCTTTAGTTCGCCCTATTCTTGAATATGCATCTGTAATCTGGTCCCCTCATTATGCTGTTCATATCAAGCGCCTTGAATCAGTTCAACATCGTTTTATAAGAAAAATTGCATGGAAGATGGGATTGGAAAGAGGAGACTATTCATATTCTGATATGGAGAGGTTTTTAAGCATATCAAGTCTTGAAAAACGCAGATGCATTGCAGATATAATCTGCATGTATAAAATTATGAACTGTCTCATTGATGCCCCTGAAATTTTGCAAAAGATTCTTTTTAACGTTCCCACCCGTAGACTAAGAAATAATGAAATGCTTTTCCTCGGTCACTACAGGACCAATTATGGTGCACAGTCGCCTTTGCCCAGAATGATCAGGCGGGTGAACGATCATCAAGATCTTGATTATTATGGTGTAAGGATGTCTTTCTTTACAAATCAGCTAAAGAATCTGTATAGTTAGCCTATGCTTTTTACTTAATCTAAAAAATCTATCATCTGTCTTTGCTGCTTATTTCTGTTCCTTATATTTTTTTATTCCTTTGTAAAAATTTCTTTTAATTGTAATGTTTATAATGGACTTTGTCCGTAAATAAATAAATAAATAAATAAATAAATAAATAAATAATAAATATATTATTTTCACAGTTTCAACAAGTTCTGTTATTTTTAACGTAATAAATTGTTCGTGTCTCAGAGGTGAAATTACAATGTAACGATCGTATCAAAGCAAATAAGCTAATAATACCAGCATGTTCAAGATTTTAACAATTTGATAAGTGCTAGGTCATTAGCTATACATTATTCTTGAGCTTCGGGTCAAATGATGTGAATTAACGTAAATTGTGTGATTAATTGTTTGTTTTATTATTTAGAAATAGCCAAAATTACAACACATGCATGAAATTTTGCTCCATCCGATGTACCGTTCTGTTTCATATTTGACAAGTCGCTATTCTGAATAATCAAAACTGCATTCTTTCTTCGTGATATTTCCTCGAAGATTTTTTTAACCTTACGACTTCTGTTGTCGTGGCTAACGGAACACGTCCCAAGTCCAGAAGAATAATGGGCCTGTAATTTTAATGCCTCTCTGGAATGAAAAATATTTTTGACACACAATTACATTATTCTGAAATTGAAATGTCTATCCAATATCATAACGTAATTATGTTATATGTTAAATGATGCCGTCAGTGATTCACGATTGAAATTAAATTAGATATTTGCTTTTTTTAACAGGTACCGTTAAACATAATTATTTACGAGGACCCACCTGTCGAAAATTGCTGTTTGACTCCCCATCCTCGATTGGCGTTTCGGAGAAGACCTTAACCACATATTATTTATTATTTATGTTCAAAGCATTAATTTTGTGGTCAAACATTTTAATCAATGTTATTAAATATTAGTATTTAACCGCTTACACTTTCACATAAAAAAAGCTTTAAAAATAATATTCGCCTAAAAAATAATCAAATATCTTTTCAATATAGCCCACTTTTTTATTTAAAAAATAACTAATCGTGTCACGTTCAATCTCTTAGCCCCTCTCCTTCCTAATCCCTACCATCACACATTCTGCAACATATCGCTAAATATTATTGAACTTATTTTAGTGCATATTCAGACATGGTGGTGTATGCATCCCCTTCAACTCTGCATGTAATTAATTTATTTTTTCGTTAATACTTTATATACTACGGTAATAATGAAGGTGAAATTGCATTTAAGTATTTGCATGTTGGTGTACTGAGTGTCCTGACGAAGAGACGGGTGCGTCTCGAAACCGGTTGAAACTCGATACATATTGTTTATTTTCTCAATTAAGAGCAAGTGCCGACCATTTTCAAGACTTTTGCCCTTCTCGTTCCTCTTTCTACAAATATCCAACCCCTTTTAGCCTTAATCCATCAACCCTTTTTTTCCAGGGTGTTCATTCAAATATACACAATATTTATGATATTTTTACTCTCGTACCTACCGAAATTTAATAGCGTCGAGTTTATAGTTACTGGTATTCCTAAGCAAGTCTCTATTTTTTTCTGCTTAAGTATATAAGCAGTCAGCATTACTCGGAAATGTTCGTTTTTTAGTTTGACATCTGGCTTTTGGCTGGTTTGTTTGTTTTTACCAAATTCCTATTGTCCTTTCACATGAAAGTTAAGCCAAGTAAATAATCCCTTTGCGCGCGCCGAACATCGCGTTACATCAAAAATCACAAATACGCCGCTCATGCTACGCACGTACGTCCCCCATCACTGTCATCAACCGACTGTAGACTAAATCCGTTTTAGACAACACTCGCCGCAGAACAGCGTCTCTGTCTTCCTTGTTATGACTTCTATCTTTGCGCTCTCTCTTGTATAAGGTATCTGTATAGATGTGTTGCTGAATTAGCGGACATTTATTCTTCGCGTAGCAAGGATAAATATCTTTTGTATTAACATTAAGCATAGTTATTCAAATTTTACTTTACATATCGGGTGTGAAAATGTTCATTTGAAGATTACAAAAAATACGAATTCATCTTTTTAAAAATTATAGAGATACATCAAGTCTTGTGTGCTATGTCGATTAGTGTGACATCACAGCCACACAAGAGTTAGGGCTGTAGTCTGGTAAAACGAACGCAAAATCAGGAAATCATACGTCGTATCGTTTTCGGTAAGGGCAGGTATGATGGTCATAAAAACGGAAATAAGACGTTGTTTAAAATTAACTATTACAACCAGAATTATCTCCTTTAAAAAAAAATACAATTCATTTAAAAAAAGGTTTCAATTAAAATATTTCAATAAATATTATTTTTTTAGTATTACCGAATTATACATAGAAATAAAGGAAAAGGTCACAAAAATTTATGTCTTATAAAATCCTTGTATTTCTTTTCAAAATCAAAAAATGTAAACTTGGCTTTGGCCAAATTATTATCTTCAAATTATTACGACAAATTTTAGTTCAATACTTAGTCTTTATTGAGATCCCAAATACCTAATTTCAGTCTAAATTTTAAATGGCGTAATCTGCCGGTCTAAAAGTAATTATATAAATTTTTTAACAGAAATGCCTTCATAAAATATTGTTTTTATTTAATTTATGTTTTTTATTACTGCGCGACTAAAACAAACATTCGTTTTCAAATGGCAAAATCGTGTGATTTCCTAATTTTGCGTTCGTTTTACTAGACTACAGCTTGAAAGTGCGATATATAATGAATAAACGCTGCGCAGCTCTGAAAGCAACAAAAAGAAGGCGATGACGTATTATTTGTAGCTTCCGTGCATCTGGTAGCTAATTCCCTCGCTTCATTATTGATTTTTTAACACCAGCTGCGGACGCAGCGTCCGCGTCCTCGTGAATCGCGATAAAGCAGTCGGTATTACCAAGTGGGCACAGTGCAAGCTTACATCTGTTAATCCTTGTTCCATTCGCCGCCTGGGGAACTTTGCATATCCGAGTCCCGTGTTGACAGGTACCGTGACATGGGGTTACAATGTTATCGCTGTTCACGCGGCACAGACGGTACATGGGAGGTACACGGAAGGTGCCCTTCCGACAGCTCCCCCTGCCGGCTGGTCGCAGCACCACACTTGTTAGCCAACAGCAAATACAATGAACGAACTGTGTAATTACATCCTTCGTTTCTAACGCGTTCGATACATTTTTATCATCATTAACTCTTAAAAGACTGTGCTAAAAATCCCTTAGTAAACGGTGCTGTATCGCGTTACATGAATCATTTCTTCCCTGAACATAGATTTAAGGGAGTTTTTTAAACTTTTTTCTTTTGAATTATTGATTTATATTTTTATTTGGTAAACAAACCGTATGTACAGAAATATTGACAATTTCTTTGTATACTAGTGTAGGACACTCATGCACACACCAAAAAAAAATTTACACTTGAGACAATAATTTAAATTATGTTAAATATAACAAATGTAAATGATAAGATATGAAAAAATATGTTTATAATAATTAAAACAATTAAATATCTGCTTCTCTCAATATTTCTATGATTTTTGACTGATCGAGGCTGATATTTTTTGATTTACGTAAATTATCACAAAAAATATCAGCCTCGGTAAATCTATTGTTATATTGCTCGCATATTCTAGGAATTGTAGATTGTTTCAAATAGTTTCTTGACGGTGTCTGTGTAAAACAGAAGAGTTTGTCTTGTCGGTCTAGATGGCACACGCAATGGAAGTCTTTCAAGTAGATTCGGGGAATCCATTTTATTATTTATTAATTTGTGTAAAATAACTGATCTAACATAATTCTTCGATTTTAAGGAGAGTTTATTCCATGGTATTGCATACTTTCAGTATAGTTAGAGAAGTTATGGTATAACCGGTAGTCGACCTGTTTAAAGTTCTTTTGTTGGACCCTTTCTAGTCCATTAATACTAACATAATAGTGAGGTGACCAAATAGGAGTACAGTATTCTAGCTGGGGACGAACAAATTTTTTATATAGTTTTTCAAATGTCTCTGCATGTTTAAATGTTATTATTAATTATTTTATTTATAGCTTAAAAATGATTATGTATTTTTCTGCTTTTAACGTTTGAAGCGCTAACTTGTGGAAATAACTTTGTTTTTCTAAGTACTACTTTATTTTATTTTTTTAATTATCACCAATAAGTTTCAGCAAAACACTGTAAAAAAAACAATGTTATATCATTTTAACATATTTTTCTTGTTTTTTTTTCACACGCAAAAAATAATTGAACAAATTTGTGCTGGTAGGGAATTGCATTTGCATTCAAGTAATATCTGTTTATATCTAAATTTATTTCAATAGAGAGGGAAAAAACTTTTTGAGAAGGGAATATGGAAGTCTAGGCATTTACAGGGCTTATGACCTGTTATTGGCTGGTTCAAGTGGCCACTTCATACACTGTGTAACATTTACCATTCTGCCCATGTTTGAACATCCACATTTCCTCAACTCTTCCATCTGTCGACTTTTGTGAAGAGTTGAGGAAATGTGCATGTTCAAACATGGGCAGAATGGTAAATGTTACACCTTGTGTAAAGTGGCCACTTAAACCAGCCAATGACAGGTCATAAGCCCTGTAAATGCCTAGACTTCCATATTCCCTTCTCAAAAAAATATTTTCCCTCTCTGTTGAAATAAATTTAAATATGAACAACTCCCTAGGGAGGAAATCCAGCCAGTCGGCAAGCATTTGGACATAATCAAACATTGTTGAATATCTGTTTAATTTAACAAGAAACTGCTAACGTGTTCCCAAGAAATCAGGACAATCCACAAAGTGTATTTTCTTGGTTCGTGCTTATTATTATATCGTTAAAACGACATGTTTTCGCGACTGCTTTATCTAAAATCCTAAACGTTCCTCAGCTTAAATTTTAATTCCCATTTACAAAGATAATCACTTCATTTTATATCAATTTATTTGGTCGTATTACTTTTCGCTGTTTCGTATAAATAGAACAGTAAGACACAGTTTTTTCATAATTATTTATTTATTCATTCAACGTTCGCAAATTATTGATCCGATCAGTTGTCGAAGAAATGTTTTCACTCTTTTTCTTCTTTTTTATTGTCATTTTAATCTTCATTCTTAAACTTGATTTGAAGTAGAACAGATCGTCCATTCAAGCGATTATAAATTCATTCGTTTGAATGAATTCGGTTAGGTTGAAAGTGAATCGATCGATAAAGTTGTTCGTCCCGCTTCTTGATCTAATGCGTTGTAATGCATGTCAAACCATGCAAGCATAATTCCGTCTGAATTGATTATCAACTTCCATCGTATTCGCTAAATAAAACAACATGTTATCAAATTACTTAGCTAACACACACGTGTGCTGTTTCATGTTACTGTACTTGTACTTGATCTTTTTAAGATATCCTTTGTATCTGTCAGTAGCGAACGGTGATTTTATTTACAGGTAAGCTATAAAAAAATATCATTTATGATAAACGTTATATTTTCTATAAATTGTTATTTTTTCCGTGGTTCTGTGTGATACAACAACTTTTATCTATGAAATCAACTCAAACTACGTAACTTTGTGATATATTATATTGTGTAGCCATATTATCGATTAATTTAACGCATAATTTATATCAAAGTTTATAATTCAGTCAGTATTAGGTATTTTCATAACGATTGAAATGTCAACCGGCCGATTTGTTCTAGAAATGAACAATGCCAAAAACGGCCGCGTCGAGCGCCACGTCTGTTGCGAGTCATATGTCAAAAGTGTCATCTCAAAGAAAAATAGTACTTAAGAAATAATGTTTGAAATACTGTTTTCCAAATAAAAAATCTTCAAATAATTTGTGTAATCTGCAAGTTTAATCTGGGAGAAAAAACCCGCACTGGGGTTAAGACATTCAAAATATAGTATACTTATTTGTATAAATAAACTGGCATAATCGGCTAGTTTATTGGCTCACCGCAGGCGCTGCGCGCGCTTCATTAATAATTATTATGAATTTATTATTATTAATATATTAATATTTATATTAGGATAAAAATACAAACGGTGGAAATGATTTTCAAAAATGTAGTTATTTATTTATTTTTCTGTAAATAAAGTTACAGTAAAACATCATTATGGTTAGTCAAATATAATGGTAGGTTGCGCATAATCGCTTCTATACACGGATCGCCTTTGGTATCTGTAGGTGTATCGTGAAACCAAAACGTTTCAACCTCCTGTCGTATTAACAAAATGTTTTTTTTTTTGTAACCCATATTTTTTTCCGCATTAAAAAATATTATGCACATCAATTGTTGAATCACAAATCTTTTATGAGAAATCTCGTCCAGCGTTTAAAAAATCTGAAATGTAAAAATTGTTGTTATCTTTTTTGCAAAGCAACGTGTTATTTTTGCATAGATACCGTAAAAGAAAACTCGTGTTTTAAAAATAAAATTAGATGTTTTAATTTCAAAGTCTTAGACCAGGCGAATCGGTAAGTTAAAATTGTAATATTTATTAGTCAATGACTGTATCCAAAACACGCAGTAATTCATTTGTATTATTACTTAATCTACGTGTAACAGAAGAAAGCTTCTAATTAAAACGATTTACCCCTCAGCCAATGCAAGTAGTAAATAATTAACAATAATTGTAGCCTTAATAATAATTTATTCCTAACAAATAATACGCGAGTAGTCCGTGAGCTTACATCACGATTAAATAATATTCCATACCGTATGATTAATGAGTACCTCGGGGATAGAAAAAATGGTCTACATTGCTGTAAGTTCGCGGAGAATAGTTCTTAGAACTTTATCTGTGTTCTTTTCTGCGCCTTTTAGTTCTATAAATATATCTGTATAAGAACTAATACATAATTGCGTGATGTATTATGTGATGATTCTCTCGTCGTGTTCAGCCTTTTTTAAGGTCCGTCGTAACGGGAAGCTGGGACTCTAATAACCCTGGAATGAAATCAATTCCAACGATCGCTTTTAAGACAAATTCCGTCGCTTGCCGATATAACACGGTAAATCATTGTGTACCGAATCGTTCGTAATGAGGTGTCCTAATCGGTTGTCACACTATTTACGATATTTTATTTCAACGCTTTTGCGCATTGATTACTCTTACAAACAGGCGCCGAATTCGGAGTAATATCAGCAATGCAATTTTTCCTTGAACACAATGTAGATACTAAACATTAATGTTTCAGTTTTACTCCAGTTCAAATACAAATTAATTCAATGTCTTGTGTTTATTTAAACGCCTCATTTTAAACTACTGTGTAAATTTATTTCTATATGGAAAAAACTGTCTGCGGAACAACACAGTGTATAAAAAGGTTATTGACGGCTTATGCAAATTAGTTTGTTTAATTTACATAATTGTTTTTTATTGATTTAAACGTAACTCTAGTCCATTTCACAGCTACGCAAGTCAATAAACTGCTCCGAAAATATCTGCTTCCAACTGGAACTTATCTCGTTCGCATTTACAGCACATTGGCGGATATGGGAACGATTTATTTGATCCTTCGTGATTTTACAGTTCTCTTAAGGTAGTGAATATAAATTGTTCATAGATAAACTCGCACATGTTAATATACGAGAGACCATTTAATTATGAATGTTTCTACTGGTAAATTTCTCTCCTTTTCCCCTATAGCGACACCGCGTTTCCGTCACTAGTTATTAGTTATTAAGCTGAGAAATAATCTGCGCAAGCAAGACCTACATTCGCTTATGCATAGTATATATTTTCACCAGTCAATATCAATGCATAGATAGAACAAACTTCACACTGAGAACGCTTTTAGGCGTTTTATTACCGATTACACGCTCGTCCATATTTTCCGCATGTCAAATCTCGGTCAGAAGAAATTTTGCACGTTAATATTGAATAAACATCGTTGTATCTGCTCAGCGAGTGAACAAACAGTGACGACATGGCGTTTCTTTATTTATTTAATTATTTAAGATGGTCAAAAAATGTTGTGGTGTAAAAAATCTTGCTTCTGGATATATTTAAAAATAAAAATAATATTTATTTCCACAAGCGCTTGGCTTTCGTTTTTTATACTTCTAAAGAAATTCACGATTTGTTTTATGTTTTAAGTTTTTGAATACCATAAAAAAGGTTTAAAGGTGTATTTTAATACATTTTTTATATCGTTCTCCTCCGTTCCCGCGATACACTTGACATTGGGAAGGAACGGTATTTTGTTGGCCCACACAGTCCTGGATAACTGCGCAGCCCGTAACCGGTTCTCGCTCTTTGGTCATTGAGTCCACATTAAACTTATTGATTCCGTTGAAATTTATCGCTGGCTCAGAATTCAAGGATCGGAACGGTTCTTGGTTCTCGACTCTTGACGAGTCGTCAACACGTGGGTATTAAAAATAGCTTTAATTCTTACCTTATTCGAAAGTGCACCCTCCGAATAATCTTCCGAACACCTGAAACAAAATAACAAAATACGTTAAAAATGGTAGTCATAATCATCATCACAAGATTAACCGAAGATTAAGAATCAGAAGATTAATAGAAGCATTAGCTGAAACTTTAACTCACTCCGTCGTATTTTTAAGCATCTATTCATGTTATGCATCATTATCATTTAAACGCTTTATTAAATTTGTCATTGGTTCATTAAATCGTTCGATGATCTTTGGTGAATCATCAGTGATGTAATACCGGTTTGAAGAGGTGCTCCAGTCTTCAATTCCTATGTTCTGTGTTGACAATAGTTGGTTTATCTGAAAATATTTCTAACCACAAGAAAACAGTTATTCGATCGAAACGTTCTCTACCGTGTTCTTTAAAAATATTCCCTTTCAGCTCTTCGCTTGATAAAAACCTTCCCCATATTGACCATATCATTATGCCATCAATATAAACATATTGCTGCATCGAATTGCAGGCCATCGTAAACAAAACCTGTTTTTATAATGTTACTGGCCGCACGCACAGTTATTATTATCATAAGGTCTACACAATAATGGCGTTTTACAACTAATTTAGAAACACTAACGGAGACCAGACCCACTAAATAAATTCCACTTTATCGAAACGGTAAGCGAATTCCTTTACTGGCTATGACTAAGATCCAACATTTTTCAAAATATGTTATGCCAGCTCCGCGAGTCACATGCAAGTGTCAAATAGATAAATTGATGTCGATAGGTCATTTTAATTTTCCACTTCATCGCATATTACATATTTGATTAATTTTATTCCACCACATTATATAGATGTATGTACCACTTCCTCAAATTCCCACGTTAATCATATTCCAATTCTTTATCCGCACACTTAATTAAATCTTAGTAACGCTCGCGGTTGGATGTCTTTGAAACGAAGATACAATGTAGGTATCTTATTTTGATGAGATTTAATTTTTTTAAATCCCTAATTTTTCTCCTATTATCTTAACACTACAAGTAAAATATTTGTGTCCCTTTTGATGAATAGGCTTATGGGTGGCGGCAAAGTCTCTTTTACTACATCCATCATGATTATCTGGTTTTTATTAAGCGCCGGTAGTATATAAATTCTTCTTCCTAATATGCGTATGACATTTTTAAATGCCCATTTCTCTTGTTTACTAGACGTTTTCTTGTTCATGGATTTGATTTGTGTTTCTCTTTTGTTGCAGGTAAGTGGCATCACCGATTGCTATAACGGTTATCCGACGATCAGGTATTTTGAGTGTCCAGATCTCTTAACAGTTACATCCGAATGTCTCCGTGGGACGCCATGCCCCCACGCTCGTGATGTCACCTGTCTCGGGGGAAGAAAAGGATCGGTCAGGAACTTGTACAAACGTATCAAATAACAATCGATTCATTCTGAAACTAGACATCGCTTAAGCCGGGTTATTTATTTTCGTTAAAGTGCCATTATTTACAATAATTAAACATGCTGTTAATATGGATAGTGGAATATATCGGAGGTGGTTAACAGAGGCGTGACTGACCTCATGGACCAATTTTCGCAAATGAGCAGCAGTTTCTCGCTTGGCTTTACCTCCTTAAACGATAACCCCTACACTCGTACACGTGGTACTTATGTATGTTGATTTCAACCATCCATACCTACCATTCCTCTTGATGACTAACCGCTTGATGACCTACTTGCGGATTTCTGAATCCACGGCAGTTTTTATCTTCAATGAAGTGCCTATACATATTTTAACTGTTTCTCTTTAAGACTGCCTACTCCTTTTCGTGCATGGACCCACAATCGATGATTTTTTTGCAAGTGGTGTCTAATATTGCTGATTCAAACGCTAGAGGCGCGTGATTTTAAAACGACGCATTTTTATATTGTACGCTTATAATGACGTACTTATAATTTTTTACTGTACTGAATATATCAGCATAATATGTTATGTTTCATTACATCAGTGTAATGAGGTCACATTATCTAAAAATTATTCAAGACCGTTAGTTGTGCTGATGTTATATAAATCTCACAAATTTCTGGTGTTACATTACAGCCATTTTACATTAACTTCGTAGCAAGCCTACACACGACTATTCCACTCTATGATTGACTTATTAATCAAAGTTTGATCCCTTGACCCTCGGGTTCGAAGGCGAGTGTTCTCCCACTCTACTGAGATGGAATGGCTTATTGATGCGTTTAATCTCTCTCGCTTACTGTAGTTTTTCAAATATTGCTATGTTTAATAGCTTTATTAAAGGGGAAATATTATTTATTACTGCGGTCTGTTTAACGCTACCCTCCATCGACCCTTTCCAACCTTTTCTAATGATAGACCCATCATTCATTACGTAATAGAGGAAGAACTTAAAGGGTTTTTAAACTCTTTCGTAACAGGTCGTTATGATCATGACTACCTTTATTTATATTTTTCGTTAATGAACTTTGATATCAAGATCAACGGTGATATCTACTTATTCAAAATATATTCCACACTATCGCTTTTTGAAAATTATATTTAAAATAACCATAAATTATTATTATCGGCCTCGTGGTGTAATGTTCAGCGCGTTTGCCTACCATGCAAGAGGTCTCGGGTTCGATTCCCGACATGGTTGATATGAAATATTTATTTCAAAGGGTGTTTTCAAACTAGAATATTTCATAGTCCCTAGACTTGTACCTGAAGCGTAATACCGATGATATTACCTTCATGTAAAAAAAATGATCAAGATACGCTGCGATTGGTGTACTTACGCACTGCTATATGCACCATTAGGTGCGGAAAGGGAATGATGTGGATTTATTATTTAATCTTTTATAATACACACAAACACACCTCTACACTTACTCTCATACAAATACACACAAACACACCCTTTTGTTGTACCACAATTTTATATGTATGATTTTTATTTCGAAACTTCGCTGGTCTGTCTTTAAGCTGTATCTTTTTTATGTTATTATATCATTCTTGACTGTAAAATAAATAAATTATTAATTATAATAATTATAATTATATGTTTTGATTCAACCGCGAATTATTTACATTATTGCACAATATCATTTTTTTTCCCTCTGTAATTAATTAAATTAAGATTTTGATCCGATTTCCTTGATTAATCTTAATTTCGAAATTTGCTTCTGTGTGCAATTCCAGGTTCGGCATTGCGAATTTTTTCTTCAACTTGCATTTTGCATGAAATCACACTTTTATTTCAATCATATGCATTTTTTCGTGTATAAAAAAATAACTTGCCAGTTTCAATATGTTAGCTGATCTTAAACTATGAAGAAAATCGGCTTTCTTATGCATTATTGTTTTGTATGTTCTAATATATATTTTTTTTTCAATATCTATCGTTTTCTTCCAGTGAGTAGCCTTATTTGTAATTTAAAATAAAATGTATACGCACACACAGGTCATGTCTTTGGGGTATTTTTTTTTTGTTTATGAAATAGTATATTTTGCAATTGTAACGTATGCACATTGTAAAACACAAAAATAATAAAAATAACCACACATAAACTAAATTCCCATTTTCTAATAGTGATATATTTACATATTGACATTGCCCCCAAAATTGAAATATGATGTAAGAACGCACAGATTTATTTAAAAAATAAGTAATGTATTTTACAGGGTATTTTTAATTTTGATTAAATGTTCATATAGAATCGGTTCTTAAAGTGTAAACCTGTAAGATCGCCCAAGACGAAAATATTTAAATGGCTCTGTCCGGGTAATGCGTGTGTAGGTACTGTTATTATTTTAACATCATAATCTATAAGCTTCGATAAATATTTATAGGAAATGGCGGTTAAATTCCTGTAATTGTGCCCTACGTGTGGGATACCAATTGATATTCCCTGTACGTAATTAAACGAACAACAAACACGATTCAGTCATTCCTCCATTTTTTCTTTTTCGTTTTACTTGAACATTTTTTTGGTATAAAGATCGCCCGTACCAATTGTACATTTATATTAGTGATGCTACCACCCCATTCCGTGTACAAATGCTTTACCTTCCACGGTACTTTATCAGAGTTATCCACGCGGCATGCCAGAGAAGTCCTTTAAGAGCCAGTGCACCAAAAAAGCGAAATAATTGTTGCGTTTTTGTCGAAATGGGCACAATAAGTTGCTTGGCAAAAGTAAGAACACAACCTATTTCGCTCGTTTTGACAAAAACGGTTCTTTTTAGACTTTTTGTGATGAAACTAGCCCCTAAATTAGTATTCTAAAATGAACTAGCTTTCCCTTTAAAGTCTTTTTTTTCTTCCATATTTATCTTCAAATTCAAATGTTTACGAAATCTGCGTTTTTAAAAGTATTTATTTACGAAATATGGATTCGCACCCCTAGAACTATGTGTACTACTGTGCCATTTTGCCAAAAAAGAGCCAAAAAAACATTTTAGAATTTATAAATGCTCTTAACTTAATTTATATTGGCATTAGAGTGCTTAATTTTTTATGTGGTATTTGCTTATTTGACTGTTAAAATATGAGAAAACACTGTAGCGTCATAATTATTTTCGCTATTTTTCTCAATTGATTTCAAAGAATACGGAAATTTGTGGCATATCTCCCTCGAAAAAAGAGAAAGAGAAAAAAAAGTTGTTAATCTGCATTCATAACTCAAAACAGCCATGTTTAAAATTACGACTGAGGATGCGAATAATTTATATTTTAAATAATCTATTTGCCGGCCAGATAGATTTTAAGAAACCTACCAGATTATATCTGCATTTGAATATTTGAAATAAATAGCATTTCACTGTAAAAAAAACATGTGCAACGTACAAGAAAGGGAACTAAAAAATATTTATCATACACACACTAAAGAATTGAGCTGTATCGCACCAGATTAAAAGTGAAACAAATTTGTTTAAAATTCCTATGCAAATATCCGTTCATCGTATCTCATCTTAGCATCTTCTGTTCTTCTAATTTACATCATAACTCGTCTCATTACTCTTACGGGAGTTTAATGCGTGAGGTGTGGTAATGCGTGTCACCATTACTTCTTTCGGCATTCCTCAGTCCACCTGCTTCGCGCTGCAGCTTCCGATGACCACCTCTGGTCGAGATTCAGACCAGGGAATAATCGCCAATCCGCTAGCAAACTTGTTCTCCCGTTAGCATGCACCAGCGATGCGAGTATATGGATTACTTCTGCCGTTTGGCCCTGGCAGACGAAGGAGAAAGCGGACTGAACGCGGTCTAATTGCGATCTCTTAGACGAATGTTTGGGAAATCAAAGAATGACGGGTTACGAATTATGGAATCAGGCGAGAGTGCAAATTTGAGACTGGTATATTTGATAAAGTAAAGAAATGGGCACTGAGATGGTTTGGTCATGAAGAAAGAATGGTAAAATGAATAGTAACGTAGGACGAAAATGACCAATAAAGACGTGGCATAATTAGATAAACCAAATTGTTAAGTCTGGTCATGTCAAAAGCTGACACAACCGAAGGGCATGTATAACAAGAGGTATAACAGTGGAGGAAGCTAAAAATGTATGTCAGGATATTCGTGTGTGGCGGTCTATCCTCTTTGTTTACTCCTATGGTAAAATGACATAATGGTAGTAGTAGTAGTAGTACAATAGCCGGCAGTAAATAAAGGACATCGGGCTTAAAGAGATTGTCGGCCTAATCGGCTAGCTTCGGCTTTGTAGAGCGTCGTGTTTGTCATTCATTCATTCATTCATACAGATACTGGATTCGTGCGAAATCGGGTTGTGGTCTCGTGGTTAGTGTTGCGGGCTCACGGATCAGAGGTCCGAGTTTCGAAGCCCACTCTACCCCAACTTGATTCCCATTTTCTAATAGTGAATTATTTACAACTTCTTGAAAATGCTCCCAAAGTCGTTATATTTGGGTTAATCATAAGAACGCAAATTTTTTTTTTTTTTAATGTATTGATATATCCATCCGTTTTATTTTAATAAATATAAAATCCTACAAGCGCTATCTGCCCATAAAATACACATCATTACATTTGTAAGTATAAACCTTGACTAGTCTGTTTTTGTTTGTTTGAAGATATGTTTTAATGCAATAAGACCGCCAATGTACATGTGCATTATACAAAAAGCTCAATAAATATGTACATGAATTTAGCAAGAGTTGCAAAATTGAGAACATTCAACAGATTTTATTATTTAAATTCATTTCAACAGAGAAGGAAAACATTTTTGAGAAGGGAGTATGGAAGTTCAGGCTTATGACCTGTCATTTAAAATTTATTATTTTTTATTTTTAAAAAATCAAATACTCCCTAGGGAAAAAATCCAGCCAGTCTGCAAGCATTTGGACATACTCAAATATTGTTGAGTTTATTATTTTTATTCTAGTGTAAATGACTAATATTTTATATGTCTAGGCAGATAAAAAATGTAGTTTTTGATCGGAAATTGTGCCAAAACTCGTGTTTTCTACTCGATGTCTACTATCAGTTAAAAAATTTAAAAATGTGTGTAGTGGTTGGCGTATACGCCTACCATTCTTAAGGTCCTGAGTTTCTTACCCTGTTGAATCTTACCCACATGATAAAGGTCTTCAGCTCTTTTACTTCACAAAAATCAAAAGATGGAAGAATTGAGAAATATGGATGTTTAAGCATAGGCACAATAGTGAATGTTACACAGTGTGTAAAGTGATCACTTAAACCAGCCAATGACAGGTCATAAGCCCTGTAAATGCCTAGACTTCCATATTCTCCTCTCAAAAAGGTTTTTCCTGTGTTGCAACAAATTTTGATCCATCAGGTTCGGCATTCAAACATCTGGCCTGACTCTTAACTATTGGATTTTCCCATAATTATAATCATTGCCCATGCCGAACTTGATACTTTCATTTTTTTATATTTTAATTTTATTTATTCATTTGTTCAATAAAGATGCAAATTACAAAATAAATAATAACATATCCCTAAATCTATGTGGCCAAGAGACCTGTGTTGACTTGGGATTCAACAGAATTAAAAGTTGAAGCAAGCATATTATTAAAAAATACTAAAAATTTTTTTTTTACAAAAACATAAATTTTAATTTAACTTCTAGACAATACGATTATTACTTAAAACCTAGAATTTCGTAATCATCATCATAATTCTCTTTCCGCACCTAATGATGCATAGGACACTGCATTAGTACACCGATAGCAGCGTATCTTGTTTCATTTTACATGAAGGCAAGAGGATCAGTATTACGTTTCAGGTACGAGTCCAGGGACTATGAAAATATTATTGTCTAAAAACACCCTTTCAAATCAATATTTCATAACTACCATGCCGGGAATCGAACCCGAGACCTCTCGCATGGCAGGCAAACGCGCTTACCATTACACCACGAGGCCGACGAGAATAATATAACTATATGCATATATATAAAGACCTTCAGTCCATTTAATCATCACATTCGTTTGAAAATGCCCTAACAAGGCGAAACAGTTATACGAATTTTTTGTTTAATAATTAACGGTTTTACATAGACTCAAAACAGTGTTTGATCTTTATGTTAAATTTATATTATGGATAATATTGATGTTTTTTGTTGATATTTCTTGATAAAACTCCATAGTTAATGATAAAATTATAAATAAACTGGTTTAGTTTTACTTTTTATTATTTTGAACAACAAGCGCTTTCGCCGAGATCATGATGAAAGATGCCTACTGAGGCGAAAGCGCTCGTTGGTTAAAATATTAAAATAAAGAAAGTAACCCAAGAAGTTTCATTGATAAGTTCATTTATAATTTTATCATAATCATTATATTATGGAGTTCTTCAAAATCAACACCAAGTCGATGAACAAAAATATCTCTTTATGTTCTTCTTTTTTAAGACGAAAACATGTGTATGTAGTTATTACAAAATGTGGAGTATCTTTTATATTGGAGGTAAAACTTTCAAGTAACTTACGCAGTTATGATTAGTTCAATTTATTCCCATTCGTTTTTACTTTTCGTCATTTAGTTCTAGTATAACAGATTGCAAATTGTGATGCCTTTTTGTTTGAATTCAATAATTTTATACCGAACTCTACCGTTGTAAATATTATTACAAATATTAAAAAAAAAACTGTACTTGAATACCTATATCAATGTTGTTAACAAGATTTTGTTAAATACTATCTGCACTTATTTATTGTGTATGCAGACAATTGGTAGAATTCCATATATTTTATTTGGTAATGTATCCAAAATAAAACAAGTTTATTGGATTCTAATTCTACTTTATTTTTTATAAAATATACAAAGGGTGTATTGTGACGCGTTTCGTCTTGTTAGGACATTTTCAAACAAACTAACTTAAATATTTACAAAGTTTCCTCATATACTAAAAATAATTGCTATTTTATGTTTGTGGATTTCTATACAAGCCAAAATAAGTAGAGTAATTAAAATTCAATTAGGGTATACTGAGTATATTATAGGAATATTTTGGTTATATTGGGGAAAAACCTTCCATTATTTAAAAACATTTGTAAGGGTATGACTTTAAAATTGATATTATAATTATAAAAATATTGATTACATTTATACAGGTTTATTTTGAAAATTATTGTTGAAACTCTACATTGGTGTTTTACACAGGTTCATTCATGTTTAATGTCAACTAAGGTAAAATACATTCAGATTTTATAATATTATTTCATTTTAATTTAATTTATTGGGAACATGACAAGTTTTTATATATGTAGTAGGTATATAATAAAAAAATACTATACTCGTAAATAATATGGAATAACAAATTTACAATTACAAGACTACAATTATAAATAATTTAGTTTTTATTTTTCGAAAATATTAAGTAAAGGTGAATTAACTAGGTCTAACTGTTCATTTATAAGTATATTAGCAGGGTTTTTGTCATTTTTTATTATTTCTAGCTGTTCTAAAAGATTGAGTCTATAGCCTTTATTTTCTACGTGTAATGGTTCAGGTTTATTTTTGTTTGTCAAATTATGTTTGTTGTTTATGAGATGTTTTGCGAATTGGGATTTTTCTGGTTTTTGTTTAATGAATGCACTTTTATGTTCTTTGAATCTAACATTAAAAGATCTGCCTGACTGACCAATATAAATGGCATCGCATTCCTCACATGTCATAATTTGTAAATGCCACTTTTATCCAGAATATTTATATTCTCTTTACAATTTTTCAATTTTTTCCCTATGTTATTATTTGTTTTATATGCAACGTTTATATCATGTGAAACGCGTCACAATATACCTTTTGTATATCTTATAAAAAATAAAGTAGAATTATAATCCAATAAACTTGTTTTATTTTGGATACATTACCAAATTACTATCTGCACATTGGCAATGTCCTAACGATTTTATAAAACACGCTCCATTAGCCGAGACCATGTCTAGGAATGTGTTTTCTTGCATATTTTTCTTCATTTTTCAGTGTTTTTAAATCGAATTAAAGCGTATTGCGCGAAACGGTTGTACTTGGCAATTGTTCCGCCAACGATCCAACCTCCATACCAGCAAGACTAGTTACTTGTTACTTGGTGTTTCTATTTTAGCAAAAGCTTTACCCTGTTTAAGTTCCCTTTATCCTGCTTTTACTGCTACTCTTCAAAATCTACAACTATCCATCAAAGTCAACAGGTGTTTTTATAAATTACGCATTCACGATAGCGCCAATGCTGATTAATTAAAGACGCCCGCAGAGTTATCATATTGAACGAAAAGTCCGCAAAAAATCCAGGTTCACCGACCCTGGAGAATCGGTACTGAAATGTCTGTAGATCTTCGTCAAAGGAGTTTTTAATTCAAACGTGCCTACCTTTGGATTCAATCTTCCCCATTCTTCCATTCGACATCACGAACTCTAATCTTCCTTCTTTGTCTCCTGCTGCCTACTCGTCTCTTGTCACGCTTTCCTTGTGCAGACTCACAATGGTTACGTGATTGTCATTTCATTTCCATTTTGGTACAATTCCGCCGGAAAAAATATAATTGGATAGATTCGTGAAACCGGTCGCCGATTTTCGTCAGAAATTTGTGAATGACATAATGAAACACGTCTTGCTTTACATGAGATCGGCCATTCTATTTTATTACATTTATTTCTTGGCAAATTGAAGATTGTACGCTCTCTACGTGGGGGGTCAAATACCCGCTAAGTCGGTCCGTTTCCCAAATTGTCGCCTTCAAAATACTGACAACTCACAACGCTTTATTTGCTTTCAGAATATTGCCATCGGTATGTGATATTTGGACACAGTTAAAACGTCATTCAGCTTGCTGTCCGATGCGTTCCTTAACTGATTATACTGTTTTAACGCCGATGCAGTAAAAATACCAAGAATACAAAATTATTCTCTAACTCAAAATACTCGTAATTGTTTTGCTCGATACCTTAACGAATTTATACATTTTCAAACGAGTATACGTAGCAAAATACATGTCCAATTTAATGGCAACACTTAGAGCCTAGCTATATGATACCTTTAGGCTTTTTCTCCTCTAGCTATTTGTCTTCGTGTAGTGAATGATGATTGTTAACAATCAGTAGGTCAAAGGTTGTTCTTGGCCTCAGTCTATTTTCTTAACTCACATCTGCACTTCCTACTCTTGAAGTGATCTTCTTCAGCGAATTAGCGGATACAAAATTACTCACACTCAGCTTCTAACACAAATATTTCTCGCTATATAATGCTCTTCGTTACATGGCTATCTGTTAATGACAGCCTTCGGTTAAATAAAACAATATTTTTGGTATCACTAAAGGTGTGGGCTTAAAACATATATCGTGACTCGTGAATGGCGAGGAGGGTACGAAAATGATCGATAGGGTGATTAAAGGATTTTAGCTCCAGTGGAAGTTAAAACACTCGATCATATTTAAAATGTAATCACCGAATTCAGCGATCTTTTCATTTATATTTAATTGAGATCTGTAATTGTTTTAATGACAAAAATTAAAAACTGATATGGCTACTGCACTGAAGACAAATTCTTAACAATTAGTAACTGGCGTGCGTGCATTAGAAGATAAATCAATGTAAAATAACAATATATTGAGTGAAACGGCGTTCTGTCCTCTCCATTTACCCCTAGGTGGAGTCGGTATGATAGCTAATTACTTGTATTTCGCGTCTTTCAGTTACAAGGATCTACAATAAAAACAAAATTAGTTTTTTTGACGGAAATACATTTTTCTATATGATTCCTATCGATTGCTGAAATAAAATTTTAGCAGACATGTGTGCGAAATAGTAGCAAATTTAATTGGATTGAATTATAATTTAATTGAGTAGTAATATAAAAATATTTCAGAAATGACATACCTATACATATGAAAACATATAAAATATAACAAAAAACAGTTAATAATGATTTCACGTAAAAGTAAACTTACATGTTAGGTCCTAACATAAATCAACTTTTCTATACATTAATATTACACAATAAGTAACTACATATATCGTTTTTCGTGAACATTCGGAAAGTTTTCATTTATGTAATGAAAAGTTCCACTTTATTTATTCATATAAATATACATATAAAAAAAAAAAATACGTATCCCTAACTCTATGAGGCCAAGAGCCCTGTGTTGAGTTGGGATACAAAATAATAGAAAGTAGAAGCGTGCATATTATTAAGAATTCTACAAATACAGTTTTTTAGTTTTTATTAAAGTCCTAGTAGTTAATTTTTTATCATAAAAAAACCTTCTCCCCTAAATTTGACTTTTTCTAGACATTTCGCTTTGTGAAAACGATTCTCAATTTGACAAAATAAAATAAAATCTGATAATCTTTAATTGTATCAATCCCAGAATGAGTTTGCAAACTCATGGGAATACAATTGTGTTTTTGTACATTTTTGTATTTTGAAATAAAAATAAAAAAAACAATTACGAAATTTGAAAATAAATATGGACAACGTACGTTGGATTATATTGTTCCAAAAATATAAAATATGTTGCCACTTGACATGAAAACATATCATAGTAAAAATAAAATTATGTTTTTATTACGTAAGTGTTTAGTAGACAGAACGTTCCTATTTAGATTTATTATTCATGTAAAACTTGTTGTTATTTTCTTAGGTTTACATTTTCTTTTATTTCTTTCTTATTTTATTTACATTTTTTAGATCTTAATTTTAATAGGTACTTTTAATTTTCTTTTTTTTTGTAGATATGAATTGAAATTTTCGATTTACTTTGTTTTACTTTTTATCTTGTTCAGATTACATTTGTGAGCATCCACTATTTATATGTGTTTAATTTTTTTTCGTATATTTAAAATATATTAAACTAAATTGCTATTCTTTAATTTTAATTGTATGATTTTACCCTATTTTCTTACTTTATAAAAAAAATATATATTTCTTTAAACTACTTTTTATGTTCATTATTTTATACGTATACAGTGTCTGTATTTAATTTATTTGATTATTTATTAAAACTTATGTCTGAGCACCCGATGACAAACTATTATTGAATAGTTTATCGGGACAAAATATATTTTAATACTTTGTTTTCTTTATAATGTATTAATATTGTAATAATGTGTATATTTTATTGAATACTCTATGAAAAAAAAATATCAAACCAAATACAACGCACTACCACTTGAAATAATAGCAATATCAAAACTTGTAACAACGAAAGGTTATGAATTGAGAAATGAATAAATATTTAAATATGGATCCTGATTTTAATTTGATTCTATCACGTCAATCTTCTCACTAGCATTTCATCTTCCCCTGAGCCATTGAGCCGTTAAGTCTACAATAGTAGACAGCTGAATTGTCTAGTTTTTTTTCTCTTTTTTGCCCACTGATCTGTACTGGTGCTAATGAATATTAACATAATGTTCGTGATATTGTTTCTACCGATAGCCCCTCATCTATCAAAACGATTTCGTTTGACTTCCGCGGTTTCATGCTTTCATTCTTTCAATCAACGGCTCTTTTATTACTATTTCGAATCATTAGTGAATAAAAAAAATAAATGTTTATGTTGTGATCAATATTGTATATTGTTTTACATAAATTTACAATTGATTTCTGAAACGGCTGTATGAAAATGTGTGCACAGTTTTCCAGGTTTATATATTTTTTGGAACAATAACAAAATACTAGCAACACTTGCATATGCACAACAAAATATAACTGGGCCATTAATCCTTTATAACTGTCCACAGCATGTCTTTACTTAGACATATTATTATGTCTAGAATGTGTTCAGTAAGTAAGCCATGCCATCTCGCACTGATATAGTTTTTTGGGGATATTTTTAGGTATGTTGCGCCCTTGAGGTTTTATGTTACGAAAGTTATCCATAATAATAATAATAATTTGCTATTTTTGCGTTGCATAGTATTATTTGAAATACTTCCAGAAACTAACGTATAGAATAAAAAATAATAATATACTTGTTTGTTTATAAATTTCTATGAACCACTTTATTTTTTTAGTTACACTTCGACCGGTTTCGAGGTTACTACCTCATCGTCAGGAATTTAACTAACTTATTATTACACGCGTTGCTATTTATATAATAAAATATTTTATGAAAGAGACAGAAAATTGAAAGAAAGAGAGAGAAAGAAGATAAAATAAATCATAACGGGAATAGTTTGAAAAGAGGACTCGAAGTTAAACTTAATTGATTATTTATTATTTGAAGTTTTTGATTAATGGCTTTACTAATTTCTAATCGTTCTAAATTATCTAAACGAAAACCATTTTTATTGACATCGAAATCAAAATCGGTCGAAGTGTAACTAAAAAAATTGAAGTGGTTTATACAAATTTATAAACAAATAAGTGTAAAATGTCATACCACAAAGTGAAAAATGTTTTTGATAACAATAAAAATATAATACATTCAAATGTATTTCAACTCCATAATTTGATCGAACCTATTTCGTTCGGAATACAAATCATGTATTATATAAATTTACTCCGCTCGTTAAATAACAATAATATAAATAAAATAAATACCCTGATGTATCGATGAGTCGTCTTTTTTTCTCTGTATCGTCTCGTTATAATTATTCGGTGTTGCTGTAAGTATTTAACAAAAGGCAAAGAATTTTTTTCAATCCCTTATATTTTTTTCCATCTTCTCAACAATTGTAAATATTCGAAGTGAGGAATAATTACCAACTACCAGTATGTTCTCCTGGCTAACATTTTTTATGCGTTTCCATCTCAATACTGTTTAATCTCAGTTCTTCTGGCGCCAGCATTTTTTCAAGTTAAGTCTGCTGAAGTCATTACCTTCCAAGAGTTTTAATACCGGATCTTTAATACGTAGTCTGAATGTAATTTAAAGTCCATCAATGGTGATTCCTACTGTAGTGTTAAATGTATAACTCCGGTCTTATATGCTTCGTTTATTTTGTTGAATTTCGAATACTAATTTGCTATTGACACATTTTGTGTGTACCGTATAATTTCATTGAATCGATTGTGAAATACCTGCGTCAGAAATAACAAGCATTAGTTTAATCAAGCAGTTCGCAATACTTACGAATCGATACGAGAAAAAAAATGATTTACGTGCTGTCTAAACGTTTTGTTATAGTTGAATTTGTTACATTTATAATATTGGAGCATTTCTTTATTCGTCTAGTTCCGCTCTTCGTGACTTCGCTTTGGAGGTCGGCTGGGAGATCTTACGCGAAATGTTTAGTGGAATACTGTAATACGGTGAAACTCTCCGACTAACTGTGAATGTTCCGATCTGTAAATCTAATTTCTGCGGACAATGCAACGAGCACCTCTTTTATATTTCGGTAGCGTGAAATGCACTCACCTTTTTTTGATTCTCAATGATCCATATTTCACGGGTCGGTAGCAATTTGTGCAGAAAATTAAATGAAACGTCACGTATTCGCGAACTTTTTGCTACATAACAAGCGATTTTCCGTTTTACTTGGCTTTTTTGTTGCTTAAGTTGTACTGATTATTTGCGAAGCAAATTGCGTTACATTATGAAATTATATTTTATCTTTTCATTTTATAATACCCGCTCGGTATGTTTGCTAATGCCATAATAATACTTAACGGCTCTCTTTTGACGATTTAGTGACTCAATGCTGTGCAGAACTTTCCTCGTAATCGAGCTTAATAATTTCGATTTCTTTCAATAAAGCATTTCTGTCGCCTTTATTGCAATCAGAATTACCATGTTATTTTTTTAATGCATATAAAGAAAGCAATTTTTTAAATTTTATTTAAAGAAAATTAACCTATATTACTATTAACAAGACTCACCTTTGTAATTTATATGCCTTGTCGGTAGAGATCGTTTAGAAAATTGTTTTACATTGCTATTACTAGAAGCACAAATGCTCACGTCTAACAAAACGAAATAGCTTCGTAAAATATAATATATGTATCTAGGTAATTATTCTTCATCTATTTATATTTTCTCCTCTATGAGAACTTCTCTAACTCCTGAAGAAATGGTCGCGTACATTCCACCGCGATTCCCTTTGTTTCCTATCCGCCTGACTTCCTGTTTCGTATTCAGCGCTTGAGGAAGATTCATTGCTAAAAAAGCCCATCGATCGCCGTGGGTACCAGAGGATATTTGCATATTACACAATCTCCGCCAGAGTCACCAAACGTTCCATTCATTGCATACTTTAGTACAGCTGCGCATTTCTTGGCAAATTGGTATTTGCATCTTTGTATGTTAATGCGTGTTTGGGGCAACATTTTAAGACAGCCCTTTGAACGGAATTTCAGTCCTCTCTAGAACATCAGTATTGGTGATTCGACAAATTTTAGTGTAATAATCACATTGTGCTGTAATATAAGCAGTAATCAAACATATTTCCATTTCCTTTTGTCGAGAAGTTTTCATTTCTAATAACAATTTTACTGCATTGGTTTTTTAAACCCTCGTGCGTTTTGACACCATCTGTTGAATTACTATGTCCATTTGCCTTAAGGATACTCAGAGGCCTGAGGATACTCTAACTAGTTAATTTACATGCAAATAGATAAACGTTTAAATGAAATAAATAGATTGAGGAAGGCTAGATGTTCATCTCGAGAGCTGGTAACGTTTAAAGGACACTTGAAAGGCTTTCTCAACAAGTCCTTTTCATCTCCCACACTCTACAAGGAGATAGCGCTTCACTTGTTCTATGCAAATTTGTTTATAAGTTTGCACTCAGTCGTTGGATCTGTTTCTCACACGTTCAGTGTCATTGCTCTTAAACACTTGTCTTTTTCCTTTTCTTACTGAACTTTTGCTGATACATTTGTATTTCTTTTTAATTATCCACTTCGCCGTCTCGGTCAATTCCTTTTGAGAAATCCTCCGCAGTGGGTTCGAATACTAATTGATTTTAGCTTTCCGATCTTTTATTTTGTTCGATACATTGTACACGATCTCCCGGAATAGTGAGGGTTTTTTGTGGCCTGTCTACTATCGCCACGATCGGACTAGCGTCCGCGTCCCTTCAACCTGTGTCTGGCAACCCGTGATGTATGTAATATATGCAGTACCGTTGCGCAAGAACTGCGCATGCGCATGCCGGCACATCTATGCACCGATTCGTTCCGCAAGTATGGTTCGGCACTCGCCCAAGAGGAGATCGCTTCCTGGACATACGAAGAAATAGGCGAACACGCCGAGCGTCACTTCCGGAATGGAATGAACCCGACCACTCCGTTTTTCTGTAAATCGCTGTCTCGTTAACTCCGATCAGATTAGTGGTTCGGTTTCCACGCCAGTGACGTAAACGCACGCTCGTGACGTGGCACTCGTACGCATTTTATAATAAAGCAATCGTTAAAAAACATATCCTCATTCCTCTCAAAGTGTGAAGTCGATCTTTTACAGAATCGTAAAACATCGTATGCGGAGATTTAAAGTTTATCGACCGTATATATCTGCCCCTGTTAATGTAAAATATATGATAAATTATCGTCAACGTTGAATAATTCATCCAGTGATAAAATGAGTGAATCTAGTTTATTTGAAATATCTCTCATTCAAATGAAAGTGTGCAATACGATTTTTAACGTGTCAAGCGAACAGTTCTAGCCGAGCGCTCTCGCGATGACTGGCATTACAGTTCCCCAGTCGACCGTTTGATGCGTATCTCTGGCACACTGTCTCGGATATTTGCATTGTTCACCGTATTCTTCCCAGAGGTGGACAATAATTTACATGTTACTGTGTCAACGGAACGATCTGACCGCTCGCGGTGCAATCGACTCTGATTCTGGTTCGCGGGCTGATTATGCAGATTATCTACCGGCCGACATCTTCCTCCGTCATTGCTCGAGCCGGCTACTTACTACTTTATTCCACTGCTTATTGGTACTTGATACTCGATGGATAAGATCAAAATTCATCGAGAGCGCTAACTTTCACGTTGCGCTATGTTAATCAAATACAAGTGACGACCTTTGAGGGTTTTCTTCACAATATCAATACTCAAATTGTTACATTTTTATAACCTCATACGTATAATCTTGTTTCCGCATACTTAAATATTTTTTTATTACACATAAAGGGGAGACCCAGGCAAATCAAATGTACCGGATAAAGCGAATGAATTGAATATTTCCGAAAATTACCACTAGATTGTCCTAATAGACTTACAATTGGTGTACCGCATCACTATCGATGCCATGACAGTGAATATTTGTCGTTTGACAGGAATGCACACGTCTTGTGATAATAATTAGTTTTAACCATATTCTTACGATAAACGAAGGTAAGGTAATTTATTTATTTATTTATTTATTTACTAACGGACATTGTCCATGTATACAATTTATAAGGTTAAAATATTACAATAAAAGAATAGTTTAAAACATTTAAAAAAAAAAGAAAGAAGCATTGACAAACATAAGGGACATCGAGACAAGATCTGGACTATTTATTTAGTGCTCGTTTAAATCATTGTAAACTTAAACCAAAAAAAGTCCAGATCTTGTCTTGAGTTAACAATACGACAAAGGCGGGTCATTGGAGAATTTAGGCAAAATAATAGGTAATTGTGATTATTATTATTTAGTAATATTTCACGTGAAGATTAGTTTATTTCATCCAATGTTTATTTTAACATATTACAACAGAGATAAAGAACATTTAAAAGAAGGTAATATAGAAGTCTAGGCATCTACAGGGCTTATGACCTGTCAATGGCTGGTTTAAGTGGCCACTTTACTCACTGTGTAACATTCACCATTCTGCCTGTATTTGAACATCTATATTCCTTCAATTATTTCATCTGTTGATGTTTGTGAAGTTAAAGAGCTGAAACCTTTATTTATGCGGGTGAGATTCATCTAATTGAATTATTTCACCTACATACTAGGCAACGCCTAAAAATATTATTTTTTCAATTTCTATACTTATTCATGGACCAGGTAATTTATCAACAAAATATTGTCAATGTTTATTTGTTTCCTACCCGAAAAACTAAGTTTAGTTATGAAATACAGCAACCACATTACATTTTTCAACAAAACTTTACTCGATACTGCCTTGGGCAAAGCGGATGGACCATTCGCTTTGCCCAAATGTATGTACTTTTTGGTTGATTATGAGCAATTGCGTATTACATCCCTACTAAAATGTTTTCATTTTATAGATGGTGTATAAATACGAGTCAACGATGGCTAAAGCTATAAAAAAGTGACTGAAGACAAGGAATCCATCACAGCCGTAGCTAAAAAATTTGAAATTCCTTACGCAACACTCTATCTCACTCAATCATGAAGAAAATTAAACTTGGCTCATCTACCAGAAGAATAAAAGTAAAAGCAAAATCAGATAAAACTTAACATTCTAAATGCCTAATTTGTGAGGAAAATTATGTTGAACCATTAACAGAGAATTGGATTCAATGCAGCCAGTGTAAAAGTTGGGCTCACGAATCATGCACCTCACATATTTGATATAGCTAAAGCATCGCAGGGTATTTATGTATTCTAAAAATTATCGCGTGCATATATTCTAAAAATTATGAAGCTTTCGAACTGCTTTTTGGACCTCTTAAGAGACGAGCCAGCAAAAAAAAACAAAAGCAGACTGCCGAAATGAATATTCTTTAATGGTCCGCAGATGTTACCAGGATTGACAAGATAAAAAAACGAATATATTCGTGTTTGTCTTGGAGTCCTACGTTATTCCATAAAAAATCGAATTTCTGAAGTTTCTTACGCTTTTTACTTAAAAACCGTACGTGCTAGAAAAAATTGGAAAGCAGATTCGGAATGAACATTAAAAATCATATAAGAATCACCTTCTTTAATTCATTTAGCATTTAAAAGGTTTGATTTTGTTAGTCAGAGATATTAGTGAAAAAGTTGTTATATTGCCAATCTCAAGATATTTTTATTAATAATAAATTTTGGTCGCTATTATAATCACCAACTGATACTTCGAGCGACAATTGAACTGTTTTACTCGATGCGTGCATTTTTGTTTGCATTTTAAAAATCACACCGTCCATTTTTATCATAAAATAAACTTACCCCTTACAAACTAGTTTTGGTAGATAAAAATATAAGGTGATTTTCATTTGTCGAATCTGCAAAGTTTATGAATATTTGTATTACGTGTAAATATATATTGTGCATTCAGAGATCTATTTATAAATTATTTCATTCGAGGGTGGTCGCATTTACAAATTAATTTAACACCTGTGGATGCTTTTTATCTCTGCATGTACTTTTAATACGTTAATTTTTTTCTGATTCAAATTAAGTATATGAAGAGCCCGTTGCGAACGCCCGTTTAAAAACTAATACGTTTCCAATAAGTCTTAGTGTATTCGTACTCCTTTGAATTGAAACATCCGCTATCCGTCTTTAAAAAAAAAATCCTGGATAATTGTGTAGCATATCGTTTGCACTTTTTGCTTACGACTAATACTAGCATCATCGTTTTGAATGCTGCAACTGGTTTCTGAGCTTTTGGCACAATGTTGATATTAATTGCTGCACATTATTGTGCGTAATTTTAACTTTTTTTATGGCAGAAACAATCACGCTTTATACTCTTCGCATACCACCCTTGGCCTTTTATTTTTACAATCATACTTTATTTGACATGAACCAGTAAGGTTTCAACCCATCGTATAATGTCGAATTTTCTCGACAATCTTACATTGAAATCTCCCTCCGGGCGCTTTTGAAATGATTCTTACAACGCTAACTCCGCATGACTGAAATTTATAACACCTATTTTCTTCTTATTAATTCGATATTTACGTTGTTTTTTTGCCCTCTATTTATTTACCCATTTAATTTAAGCAACCTGTGAGTGGATTTCAATTGCATCCTTAATTTCTTCTTTTTCAATGGCACCACAACCTATATTCAAGCCTTGGCCTATATCAACTTTCACCTCCAACTACTTTTGCCATCCGCTACAACCCTCCAGTTAAATACTTAAAGCAGGTGAGATCTTTCTGTATTTCATCTACCTATTACAGCCTCTGTCTACCGACCTTTTTTTCTGCTTTTCCGGTGTCCATCTAAAACTTTTCCTATACAAAGACTCATTCTGAATTTCTTCCAGATCCAAATCTTACCTTGCACACATTTTCGGACTAAAGCATTTGACAAAAGTGCTGCCTATCTGGTTTATTTTTCTGTTAACGAAAGTATATTTTTATCTGGATTTTCATAATAAAAAGAGAAACTGCACGTTTTCGTTTTTCAAAAGATGCTAATTTCCGTGGTCGTTTTCAACAGAGATGCAACTTTGTATAGATATATCGGCGTGTTGCACTAATTTGCCAAGTTTGTAAATTTATTTCCATCGCTTAGTTTCCCGATGCCCATCCTAAAGCTGTCAGTATGGCTAGTCGTCTATCTTCGCGCCTGCTTAAATGGACTACCCTCTCTGTGGATTAGCCTACCTTTCTAATAAGACCTAATCAGCAACCATTGAGATGTTAAAACGCAGTCGTGCAGTGATAAATACGGGCTGTTCGGTTGTAAGGTTCTATTAAACGATTCATTTTGACTGAAACAATTCAATTCATCGCAATTTTCTAATTCGGTCGGCTGTTATGGAAGAACGCGTCTAAATTTACGAAGCTTATAATTTGAGTTTATCGCTTAAACTTAATGTCTCTATCTCTTCGCGCATTTATAAACTTCGACGATTATCCTATTCTCTTCTTACTTCTTCGGCCCGTTGTGTTCAAGGTTACAAACATCCAAAGTTTTACTAGCGCTCTTAGTTTGTTGTTTTTTTCTATGGCGCTATACAAATTATCAATTATAATAATTACTTCAATTTCATATAGAGATAATAATTTCCATAAATCTAAAGTCCGAATTAAGGGATTAAACTCAAAGTGAGGAAAGTATATTCTAATCTCATGTGCAGTGAATAACCTCAAGGTAAAGACAATACGATGTACATTCCTCACCTTGAGTTTTTTCTCTGAATAATAAGGGTTGGTGAATCTTATACAAAATATGATAATCTAACTTTGGCCGACGAAACAAATAACGCATTTTTTATTAATTTACAAACATTTTATTATTTTTATCTAGTATTTATGGAATGTATTTGTTTGTAAAAGAAATTGTTAGAAATTATAAGAATTTAAATTTAAAAAATTGAAACAATTAATTTACAAAAATAGTGTATTTTGGATATATTTGTAATGATTGTATTATAGGAACTTTTTCTTTTTTGCTTATTATATTAGAAATTTAATATTACGCTCAGTACGTGTCTTCCGGAAAAAAATATTAAATACGCTAAGCTTAAACGGCCTCCTTTTGACACGTGTAATATATTTTTCCCGAGACATAATTGTTTTTTTTTTTTTTAAACTGTGAACCTTATCTGTAATTGGACAACTGTAAAAGCTACGATTATTTGTTAATGTTTCTATGATATAAATCATGTATTTAAAAATAGTTGTATCGTCACCATCCAGAAATGTCTCCTAGTTAACAAGATTGCCTATTTTTAACTTATTTTTATTTATAGTGGTTGTTAAAATAACATTTTACTGATTTGGCGACGAATTGATCCGTTTTTTTACCTAATCCTAGCGACACGCACGTCAAACAATGAAACCGAATTATCTGTGCTATATGATAAAATCTAAAATAATGTGGTTCGAAATTTTGTACGAAATTCCCTTGTTTTATTATTACTAAATCAATTACACCAATTTACCATTTCAAACACGTTTTGTATATCTTATACTCGTGAAAAAAACACTGATTCAATTTAGCATGTGCTCCATACCTAATTTTTTTGCAACACAAAGAAAAACCATTTTTGAGAAAGGCATATGGAAATTTAGGCATTTACGGGGCTTGGGACCTGCCATTGGCTGGTTTAAGTGGCCATCGTACACACTGTGTAACATTCAGCATAATGCCTATGTTTATACATCCACATTTCCTCAACTCTTCCATCAGTCGACTTTTGTGAATGACAATATCCGACAATAGCTCTCCATATAATTTGCACAAACGCACAGTGAAAGGGGCACTGAATGTAGGAGAGTTAAATTCAATGAAAATCGTGATGAACGAAATGTAATAGTAAAATTTTTAACAGAGTTACTCGTTTACGGACAAAAAACATTGATTTTTGTATGAGCGAAACCGATAGAAAGACTCGCGGTCTTTGAAACAGTTTTTCGGGTATGTGTCGGGAGTACTTTCACTGCTGATTTTAGTGAAGTCATGGGAGTGAAAGATATGGGTGAGATTCATCTGGCTTATTTCACCTACCAGGCAATGCCTAAAAACGCTTTTCAATTTTTATACTTCTTTTTATACCCTTTAGTTTAGTCAACAATTGTTCGAGAATATCTAAATGTTTGTAGACCTAGATCGTACCCACTTGAAAAAAATGGTGTGAAATATTTTAAAAGAATTAAAATGCAATTTCACAATGCGGTGTTTGAAATTGTCTTTTTTACTGGTTACTCAGTTTTAATAGAACTAAATTTTGATTTTAATCATGTGTCAAATATGTTTTGCAATCCGTATATATTCCAATTAATTCTTTTTCACACATCTTTCAGAACACAACCCAAGGTGTATTTCTTCTTCCTGCCTGTAAAATGTTCATGTTCTCATTCTTCTGTAGAGAAAGCAACTCCTCGGTGATCCGGAGTCCCCCGAGGTGACGTTTTGTTTATTTGATTAACCATTGTACCTACACAGTTCGTGCTTAACATCATTCTGCTCGGAAATATTTCTCCCAGTGCCGTTTAGTCAAAGAGACAGAGCATAACCAATAACCATTCCGACGTATTTACCATTCACAAAGGTAACATTCACTCCATCCACGTGCATCCGTCACTAACTATCTCGCGACACATCTTCGTATGCATATTTCCTCCGCGGGACCATCTTCCAAGAGTTCTAGACAAATGTAGCAACGCGAAGACACCATGTATCGACTCATAAATAACGGAATGGGGCAGTCCATGTACGAGTCACACGCCTGTGAAAGAGACTCGAAATAAAAGACATGATCGTGGAATGACACGAGAGCATTATGTAACTCACTCAGTTTTAGGATCTCTTGTCAAATGAGAACCGAATAATGGAGAGCATAAATATTATTTTTGCGAGCGCGTCAGTACATATTCTTTACTATTTGTTTTTTCCCACGTCTATCAATCAAACTTAGACTAGCCTTACTTTCGATTCGGCTGTCAGTTTAGTACGTAATTATTTATTTATTACACGTAATATATTTCTCACTCCTAAATACGAGTACAAATATTCCATCTCAGTATGCGCAAATGTCGGTTTAATGAGTAGTTAAACTATATTCAAACTTTTACTGCGGGCGTTTTCAAGCTTCGTGCAAACATTCCGTATGCAAAAAAGAGTAAACAATGCAACAAAAAAACGCATTTCGTACTAGCTGCTACACCTTGCGTTTTCTCTGTGTGTGTGTGTGACCTGTATCTGTATAGGTACAGGTATTTATCTCAGCCAGATTGTTGGTATGCAAGCAGTATGAAGGTTTTGCATTGATCTTACAGTCTGAGATGCGCTTGCGGTATCTTACAACACTTAATTCTCTTACAATTAGCATCCTCGGTTCAGGTTCTGCTGTATAGGGTGCTGCTATATGTACTTCTGCTAATAGCATTCCAGTAATTTTCATTTTTGCGATCCAACTATCAATTTTACTTCTAATTGTAAAAAATATCAACCCACGTTTCTCTTGTATTAGCCGTTTAAAATATGATTTATTTTCAATGTAACTTACCAAAACACCTCTCTCGTCTTGCTTAGTCAACTATAGATTATTGCTGATACAAGCCCTGCGAGATTCGAGAGAACCTCTCCCTACACAAATAACCCTTCGATTGTATTCTTCCCTCTCGCCCTTTTCTTGTGATTACACGTTGTAGATCACGTACGTACGTTTTTGAAACACACGAATCCTTTTCGCAACCGCAATTATTCAATAATAAATAAATGGAGATGGAAAGTATTCTGCGAAAATATAAATTGACGGCAGGAGGCCAACAACCTGCACGCTGTGTTGTTAAGTCATCTAAAATAAACAGAGCAGATCTGTTGCTGCATATTTATTTTCGTTTTCATCTTTGTATGGTTCGTTTGACACACGTGTTTATATCAACATGAAAATCAGACGAAAAAGCCGAAAAAATTTACTTTCTTCATTTTGTACGATGAAATACGAATACGTTTAAGTTCGAGGGACTCAGTGTGAATTAAAGATAAATATTTACATCGAGGTACGCCTATTTAATTACAATGTGTCCATTGAAGAATCTCTGTGTTTATTCCTTTTTAGACGGTCGTTAAATTGGTGTATAAAAATAAGCGCCCGAGCTATCGTTAAAAGGTCGCGAGTCATGATCACTGCAGCCTTTGCCGGGTTTTCGAATGTTCGATGAAATCTGGTCGCGTAGAAAAGTGGCGCTATCTCCCAATCGGCATAACACAAGCACTAAATACTAAATACCTTCCGTGCGGAATGTTTATCATGATGTAAGTGGAGAATGTCACCGTGACATGATACTCGGAACACATACTGCAGAGTCGTGACGGACTAAACTAACGGCTAATGATTCGTAAATTAGCATTAGTAGAGCTAAGTACTGTGTTTAGTGCGGTTCCACATATCACGATTGAGTTGATGCTCGTGTATGTGATTTTCGTCGATCATAATATCCCCTAGGATTCCATGTTCAGCTCGGTAGAATGCGGTAATTAGGGCCGTTACCTTCCATAGGGTCATGAAGAACTTGATAAATCCATTCTTATACGTGATTATGTATTTTCAATCTTACTCTATACCATACCGTGAAACATTGTATGCTTTGAGAAATATATCAATACGTACTCTTTGAAAATCTTACAATTGGTGGTACCGCAGTTTTTATATTTGCATGTGCGCTTTGAAGATTCAAGGTCGATAATAAATTATCGTTACGGAGAGACATAGCTTCGGCCTGATTATCGGAAAATATCGACAGGCGTTATGGTCGCACGGGTACAAGTTGCTTATCCGAAGGTGGCTGATTTAGTTTTAAGAACCGGCTGCGAGTTAATCCTGTTTTCGTATTACAGTATTATTTAGTCTCGATAGTGTGTTAGCGTTTGTATCAATATCGGGTACCGTAAGTAATTTATTTGCCTTTAGTTGTTGCGTATCTCGCGGTGTATCCGAGCACATTCCCGAGCCCGTCATACCCTCGGCACCTGATGGCCCTCGCTGATGTTCCATCTGCCCGGCAATTACCCCGCGGACGGTCGATGTCGGAAGTGGTGTCCAGTTCACGGTCCGCCACCAAACAATGGCCGTTTCCGTCAACAATCTCGCCCCGGGATCTCCTCGGCCGCTCCGGGTAACGCCATGACCCGAGCCAATGAACGAACCCGAGAACGCGAACCGGCAGATCGGATACGAGGCATTAGGACGAAGGTACTCGAAGGTACCGAGAGCTAGACGCGATTCCGTGGATTCCCGTCATTTCCTAGCCGGAGAAATATTTGAATACTCTCAGTTTTGCTTTATGACATCTGATATCCGCACCGCGACGTTTCAGATTGCGCCGAGGTGGTTCGTTTGTATCTTTAGAATTATCAGCTTTGAAAGCATTCGAAGCTCTGACAATACCATTTACCCTCTGGGCATTTGGGAATAAATCTAATACGTCATATTCTTGGATAGGTGCATTCGCAAATATATCACCGACCTCTCTACTCACCTCGCTGAACACAGAGCTGCTCCGGCGCAACATCTCTATCCGTCCCGAGAAATAATAGTGAAACACACGACCCGCGGATTATTCGTTCGAGCAATAAAGGATTGTTTACTTTTGCCAACATCGAGAGTTTCCGATCTCCATTTAGATACCCCTTACACTGTGATTATAGCTGCGTAATTTCCGATACATTTTTTGTCTTCCCTTACGTTTCATTTATTGCGAGTACTTAATAAGACGATATCCAAGACTCGGGGTTTCAGAGGAAACGGTCGAGAAATTGCATCCATTACGCAAAAGAGTATAAAAGAACAATTTGTATGGTGTTTTAATGGAGATACTACGGATACTGCGGATTGCACCGCTCAATAAGTGCCAGGCGCCCGGGTAAAAATTTGAAGACTATTTACTAGTATTGGCTGCCCCACCCGCGTGGTTCTGTGGTCTGTATACCGTATCACACTAATCTCATCTGATACATGGTTCATATTTATTATTTTTTGCGTAATTATTTGAAGAGTTCATCGTGAGAACTAAATTACATCGGCTATTAAGCGACGGCCTTTTAACTTAAAAAAAGTGAAAAATAATTTATTGTAATGACGATTTATTTGAAATTATGTTAATTTAAGTATACGCTATACTTTTTTCATTGCAGATAAATTGCTGTCATATTTAATTATTCTCATTAAAGCCAGCGTAATTATTTTCAAATGTAATAAGAAACCCAGACTTTTTTTATAGTTTTCTTACTTAAAATAAGTAATGATCTCTTTATTTCGAGTCGGTATGAGGCTACTCAATTTATTTTTTATTCCCTCCCGGCTTCTTGAATTTATAACACATTTGTCTTGAGATACGGAACGTACCTTGTTACTTTTTTATGTTTTTTATAACTCTGTTTCTACAACAACACTTCAATTTACCGCCTAATTGCCCACTTAAAGAAAAACAATTAACAAAATGAAAAGTGTATTATTTGATTTCATGATGTATAGCTTTTCTTGTAGATTAGTTGCATTGAGTTAAATTAAAATTACTTTTGATATATTTTAAGTAAATTCTCGATTCGTTTTACACGTCCAAATTCTTTTTGGTTGGAATAACACAAACATTACAATTATATTCTCACAGCATATATTCTTCGTATCAAATGCTATCTCGCGCAATAAATCTGATGCCCACCACCTTGGTTTGTACACTCATAAATTAAATCCTGTGTGTTCATTTAAATTGGTTTAATTATTTTACTTTCATTTAAGCGCAACCTAATTAATCAATAAGTGCAACCATCACACCTGTCGATATTTTCCGATTCACTGGCTAACGTGATTTTGACTCTCGAGTACCAATAGGTGCGCTTAATGCAGTTTTTATTCTGTTTTCAAATATGCATGTATTTGGAATTTCTCCATCACTTACAGAACTTCATCAAACCCATAGACAATACTCCTGATATGTATGTAACATGTACCTCAAGCAGAATTTTCCTAAAATTTGTGATGCAAGAATTAAAGAGTGAACTTTTGTGGGTCTACAAATTCGATCACTTATGCACGATAAAAAGTTTGAAGAACTATTGAATCCACTGTAGAATGCAGCTTGGGAAGCATTTAAAAATGTTACTCACAGTTCTCAAGTAAGTCAGAATGTTTGAATATCGAGCAGTTAAGAATGCGGAAAGCACTAAAATGTTTGAAATTATAAATGCATGTTTCTTGGAAACCTTGCGTGATGAATCACATGCTATTCTTTCCGATACCATTTTTTTTATGTTGCCTAGTAATAATCAGGCCAAAACTATGTCTCTCCGTAATGATAATTTATTTTCGACCTTGAATCTTGCGGTAAAACTGCGGTACCACAAAGTGTAAAATATTAAAAGAATACGTATTAATTTTTAATCAGGCTGTTTTACCTGTCAATATATTGGTAGATAGGTACTTGAGTTATCCGTTTTATTGATTTATCAACACTTACTTAAAATTTACGAACTTTAATTAAACACTTGTCAGTCAGTCTTATTTAACTCAAAATTATGTTTCAATCGAAACCAAATACTTTTGGGTTACTTTTCTTTTTTTAGTGCCACTCCGCTGTGGAGATTGGCTATTATCGTGGCAATTTTTATTTTGTCCGCAGCCTGTGTAAATATAGTATCGGAACTTATGTGATATCGTTATATTAGGATAGGTTCTAAAATTAATTATTCATATACAAGAGTTTGACCAATTTATGTATATGATACATATCATTGATACAATATTATTTGAGTCAAAATTCTATGAATTTTCGGACGAGCTTTTTGATCCGCATGAAAACGGCTTTGAATCTCACAAATCAAGTTTTGTTAGTTGTCGAGTTTCCCTCGAGGGCAGTAATATTATACCTACATTTATAATTATATTTTATCCTACCTGTTCTCATTCTCGAACAAAACGTTTGAGTTCACTTAAGTTTAAATTCTCTTTGTATCGAATGAAGACATAAATTATTTCCAACTAATTAATACATCGTCTTCGGCTTAATTACCAATGACTGCGGTCACATTTTAATTACACGATGACCAAACGAGCGCAAGCGCCAAAGGGACCCGTTGAACCTAAACCCTTTCAACCCCAGGCGATCGGCTCGTATTATGTTCACGATATATCATTGAACGTTGAACATACTGAACGATATTATTGAACATTGAATGTGTAACCAAGGATGGTACATGAAATGGGATATCCTGCCTTGAAGGACGAACAACTACACCGCTCTTCTATTTTTTCTTCTTTTATCATATCGTATCGATAGTATATTATTAATTTTAACTTGATACGCATAACGACTTATCAAATACTTTGTAAAGTATTGTAATAACAGGGAAAACATGACAAATTAATGTTTCTTAATACCTATTTACCCACTTTTTTTATAATAAGCATGTTTCTTAAGTGGTGTTACCATTTATAATTCGCCTTTTTTGCTAATTGCGTTATTAAACCGCACCACGTAAATACATTTTTTTTACTAAACTTATAGACATACGTACCCATCGTTATTTAGTGCTTGACGCGTTCGCTTACCATTCTTGAGGTTTTAGATTTGATTCTAACCACAGTTGGCGTTAAATACTGCTTTTTAAGGTTTTTAGAAGTGCTGTATTTTATTGTTCCTGGTCTGGCACCTAAAGCGTAAGATTGATCACCTTATCTTGAATGTTGCATCAGATTTTATTTTTACAATTCGCAAACGCATTTGTTCTCTAAATGTTGTTCGTACCTATTTCTATGATCATTTTAATATAATACTGATTAAACTACAATCATCAATAATATGATTAAAACAAGTGAATTTTAATCAAATATGGATTATTTTCCCCTGTTCCAAATTAGAAACATTGTGACTATAACGTTACCAAAATATTTAGTAAAAAAATCTTCAAACATCATGTAACAAAATCTCTAAAAACGTATAAATAATGTATTTTTAAACAAAGTTTAAGAAAGCTATTAATAATAATAATAAAAATAATCACGATCTATTAACAAAAATTACCATGTCTTTATCTACTACATGCTTTAGGTAATAGATTTCTCTAGATTATGTCTAGTCTGCCTAGCTAGGTACAACCTGTTTGTAGGCAGACATTTTTATACAAAATAAACAATAACATGACACAGTTATTTATTATACAATAACTAATTATAATATTTATTATTTAAGAATGTTTTTAGTAAATTTTCCTATTTTTCTCTACCTAAACCCAGAAACCATTTTTTTACAGGGGCGAATCGTGTATAGAAGCGATTATGCGCAGCTTACCATTATATTTGACTATCCAAAATAAGGTTTTACAGTGACTTTATTTACAGAAAAACAAACAAATAATTGCTTTTTCTTATAAATCATTGACACCATTTTTATGTTCCTCTAAATATAAATATAAATATTTATAAAGCGCGCTAGCCGATAACTCTAGCTTATTTCTTCATACAAATAAGTGTACTATATTTTGAACATATTAAACCCAGTAGCAAGATTTTTCTCCGAGCGTAAACTTGCAGATTACACAAATTCTTTGAAGGTTCTCGATTTGGAAAACACTATTTCAAACACATGTGGCGCTCGACGCGGCCGTTTTTGGCGTTATTTTTTTCTAGAACAAATCGGCCAGTTGACATTTTAATCGTAATGAGAATACCTAATAGTCACTGAATTATTATTTTTTATATAAGTTATGTGTTCAATTAATGGATTTTATAGCTACACAATATAATTTATCACGTAGTTACGTCGTTTGAGTTGATTTCATGGATGAGAGTTGTTGTATCACACCGAACCACACAAAAAATAGCAGTTTATAGTATGTATGCATTATATTATGTACCTTCTATGTAGGTACAAATCATTTATATTTTTTTATAGCTTACCTGTAAATAATATCACCGTTCGCCACTGAGTGCAGTGTGATGATGAATATTCATTTCTCATTTGTTACTCGTATATTGTCAACTGATGTTATAAACACTTCTTGTTTAATCAACTCACCCTTGGCTTTTGCAATGTTATCTCCCCTCCGCCTTCCGCCAGTGGCCAGACATCAAATACAAGAAAAAAGCATTCGTCTGGTGTAAGTCTGCGCGACCTCTTGAACAACTCAACACCCGCCCCTTTGTTTTACGGTGTCCATACATTGTCCTTACACGTCGGTTGAGTGTCCTTAGGAGCATTACATGTAACTCTAGACCCCGTCGCACATCCTGTGGAGCGTAAAGCCGCTGACGTCACGGACTTGACAAACTGACTTACCGAGTTACTTGACGGAGCCATGGATACCACCTGAAATTTTTAGCTACAACTCAAATTTAATAATATCCGTACTTTTTAATTCGATGAATCGTACTTGTTTTTTTTTTACATTACGGTCTCCAACTTTTACTACCGTTTAAATTCGTAGATATTCCTTTAAAATATAGTCCTCTTTTGCGTATATCACCGTGTAAAAATAATTGATATGATTCATTAAAAAAATAATTCAAACATTCTGAAAAAAATTAATGGAAAATAAAAATATATTTCTTTTAAAACCGTATTTATGATATGATGTCTGTTTGACTGTATAATATTCTTACCATAAAATGGCATTATTTGTCCTGGCATATCGAACTCTGAATATGTATGTTTAGTTAGGTACGCCTGGAATAACGAAATATATTTGAAATAATAAATTAAATTAAAACTACTTTGTTTTTGACCACTTTTTTTTCTACATACCGGTTTCAAATCTATACAAACTTCTTTATCAAGGTAACTTATGAATTCTATCCTATTTCATTTTATCAGTGTTAACTAATCAAATAAACTTTAGTCCACTTCTGTCTAGTTTAAAATATTGTATCCATCTCACATTACGGTTCCCATCCTTACAAGACAAAAAGACTTGATTTATTAGCTCCATACGCTGCATAATATTGAGTAAACATTGATAAAATAAAATAGAATAGAATTCATTTGTTAAGTTTACCTACCTATATAAAGAAGCTTGTATGGTTTTGAAACCGGTCGGTAGAAAGAAAAAAATTATTTGAAATCAAAGTTTTTTTTTTAAACTTTATTAAATATCCACAAAGTTACTGGTTCAGCTTTGTTCATAATCCTGTTATTTCTTTCTACTAGGTATACCTATGTTTTTAAAAAAAACAAACCTTTATGCCTTTTCATTTCCCATTCCCAATTTATAACTATTTATTTATTTGGCTTTAACATACGTCATTTTCAACTATTTATTTGGCTTTTACATTTTAGTGACATTTTTTGTATTGTATCTATTTAATTACTTGTGTTTTATAATTTACAATAAACTCGCCGGGCGTTTAAAAAACATGAGTACCTATCTATGACATTTTTGTTTACCTATCTGTTCTTCAAAGCACTCAATCCTTGAACTTTTGCAATGTTACTATTAATTCTTTCCTTGCAATTTTGACGCTATTGTCGTGTCAGCTGAGCTTCTTATTCTTCTTCTTAATAAAATTACTTTCAGTTTTGTCGCCTGACCGCGCATGGGTGTCTACAAAGTAGCGACGCGTCTACTTAAACTAGCATTATAATATGTACCAGTAAATATATACTGGATACCTGTAAAATAATACTCATGTGTAAAGTTTACGATTTTGCGAACACCTTGCTTTTCCTTTTGATAATTCTTGACTTTTCAATCGCACAATAAACATATAATTTATTCTGACTAAGTTTAAAAAGGGCTCCATAAAAAAAGTCAAAAGTTATATGATCCCAGACACATTTTCTACCCCTTATAGTTTTTTATGGTGTAAATATTTTTTTCGAAATATTCCTTATCTTACGAATCATCTGTTAGCCTAAAAACCAACGAACTCTAAAATTGGCGATGAATCTAATATCGCCTAAGTAAAAATAGGCCTTTTGTCGGCCTCGTGGCGTAATGGTCAGCGCGTTTGTCTACAATGCAAGAGGTCTCGGGCTTCATTCACGACATGGTTGATTTGAAACATTTATTTAAAGGGGTGTTTTTACTCTAGAAGTCCCTAGACTGGTACCGAAAGCGTGAGACTGATCGTCTTACCTTCATGTTACAAAAAAATGATCGAGATACGCTGCTATTGGTGTACTAATGCAGTGCCCTATAGACTAGGGGCGAGTGGTGGTTTCATTTACGGGTAAGGTATAAAAAAATACCATAAATTTGTTCCTACACGGTATATAATATCAGTAATAAATAAATTGCATATTTTCTGTGGTTCTGTGTAATACAATATCTCTCAACTATGAAATCAGCTCAAACGACGATTAATTTTCAACTTTGTCATACATTATATTATGCAGCTATATTATCCATTACTTTAAATAGTAATTTTAAACATATTTTTCTGTAAAAGTTTGTAAAAAATATCGCAATGAATTCAGGGGGCACATTTTTTTTTCATTACAACTGAAATGTCAACTGGCCGATGTGTTCTAGAAATGAATAATGCCAAAACAGCCGCGTCCAGTGCCACATATACTGCAATATGAATCCATGAAGGTATGGACGTCATATGTCAAGTGGATCACCTCAAAGAAAATAGCCCTTTTGAAACAATGTTCGAAATACTATTTTCTAAATCAAGAATCTTTAAATAATCTGTGTAATCTGCAAGCTTACTCTAGGAGGATAAATCACGACTGGGTTTAAGATGTTTAAAATATAGTATACTTATTTTTATGAAGAAATAATCTGGAATAATCGGCTAGTTTCTTTATTATTTTTATTTGGAAAAAATACATATGGTGGCAAATATTTGAGAGAAATAATAATTATTTTTTTATTTTTCGGTAAATAAAGTTACTGTAAAACATTAAAATTAATAGTAAAACATAATGGTAAGCTGCGCATAATCGCTTATAAAGACGTTTCGCCCCTGCTATAGACCATTAAGTGCGGAAAGGAAATGATGATGATGATGATGATGATGATGAAAAATAAACCTGCATTTATTTATTCATACAATAAAGCTATCACGTCAAGAATTATTCTTTACAGCGTAAATTTAGTCGATTATTATGAAAATAACACTTTGTCATTAGTGTTACACAATTTTTATTGTTTTACAAGAACACTACTTTAGCTTCGGAAGAGCACTCCTCCCTTTGATACAAAACTGTATTATGTCACCCTTCGAAACTGTAGTAATGTTCTTTCAAAATAGTAAATATGTAACACTAATAACAAAGTTTTATTTTCATTTAATTATAAAGGTGCTAAACTTGCTTTGTTTCTTCGTTGTTCTTAATATGTGTTATTTTCTAAATGTTAGTATTATTTATGTCCCGAATTGAGTTGTTTTAACTCCCGGGAACGTAATTCAACGTATTATACTTGTTAAATAGTTTGTGTTCTATGATTTATAAATAAATAAAATTGAAATATTTATTTATAATCAAGTGTTACGAAGTGAACGCCGATTCAATGAATTAGCGCAAATTTAGTAAATTATTGTAATATGATATTTGTTTAATTAAAACAAACACGAACACGCCTATACACATCTTTAAACGTGTATTTCACATTAACTTCTGTTTTTTTTTTTGTAAATGAGTAACAGTGGAATCGTTAAAATGGCTTTATAATTGTAGGTATTACGTCTTTTTTTTATTTTAATTTCTTAAATAAGTTGTTTGATTCCCTCTTAATCCTTTTTACGAGACCTAGAACAAAGTTGTACATAAATAAACCACCTGCATTAGCGTATTTATTTTATAATATTTCGTATTGATAATTTGTATCTTAATAACCTACACTGGTAGATCAGTCTCCACTAAACCACTATTTTTTTTAAACAATATTTTCTTTTGTTGAAAAGATCTATCGCGCCAAAAATTTTATCGTATAACGAGCATACTCGAAATAGACTTGCAAAAATTGTTAACACAGAAAACCGTAGCAGCAGGAAATTACCAGAAAAGCCGCCGAAAAGATGGAAGGATCATCACAAACAGGTCATATGACCTAGAGAAGAGGAAAAAAAAGAAGAAATCATGGCAATAATTTATATTCTTTCTGTATAAATGTATTGATTTTTCAGCTATTTACCATGAATTCAGTAATGTTAATACCCCGTTAAGGGAGCCATAAAACGTCGCTGTTGTATTTATTAAATTTTGTAAATTAAATCTCACCAAACGCCAGAATTCAGTCGACTCTAATTGACAAGTTACGCCATAAATTTTGTATCACTTAACCTGCGGTTGCGAGTTAAACGCGGCGGGTAACTAATACAGTGTTGGTCATAAAAACCGGACCTTACATCTGTAATTTATACATTCTAGTTACAAGTTCTGGAACTATTAAAATTTCACCACCATATGATGTCAGATATTAAAGCGTACACGTATTTCTAAAGCTGGCCGAAGGGCTTTCCTTGTGTAGTTTTTTGAAGAATGTTTCTAAATACATATGTTTATTGGTCGATTATTATTCGAATAACAGATAATATCTAGTAATCTGAATAATCGTAGCATTGCTATTGCAATGACCATTTTGGTCTACATATAAATAGCTGAAATAGCTTTCAGCTTATCCAAACGTATTATCACTTCGACCTGCATTGAAATTGGTTCAATTTGTAATTGAAACACTCAGAAATATTTTATGCATAACGCAATTATTTCAATTACGCCGAAAATGTCTAAGCTGCGTTCAGAGCAGACTTCAGAGAATTTTTTACACAACACCGTTCATAGGGCTGTTTAAAATATCATACGACACTAGATGAATACAAAAAACTGTACTTCTGCTACCAAAGACAAAAACAAATTACGGACAGAGACAGTACAATGTTCTGATACTTATATAGCAATTCATATTTAAAGTATGGTGATATCGGTAAGCAAAATCAATAAAATTTATTTCAAAACTCTAGTCCATTAATAAATCGCTAAAAGGACTAAAAAAGAAGCTGAGGAAGATGTCTCATTTGCCAGAGAATAATTATATCCATCGAAATCTTTTTTTTTTTTCTCCTTTCTTTTCCTATATTGTTTTTTTATTACTTTTCAAAATTATATCATTTCACATCAAAATTGTGAATGATGTGAAAGTACACTCAACGTTAAAAAATAATCCACTTCACACTCCGGATCATCGAAAAATGTAAATGTAATACATACATTTTGTAAACATTGCGTATTTGTGTATTTTTTTTTTATCGGATAATTAAACTCTAGACATATATACATTGTTAATTTGGTAATGATTTGTATTTATTGTTTATCTTCAGTTAGGTAGTTGTTTTGAATCGAAAAGAAATATAAGTGTTTTTAACCACTTATTTTTATTATTTCTATCGATCAATTTCTTATCTACTTAACCTTCTTTATCAAGGTATGAAGCTTGTGATGCTTTGAAACTGGTCGGTAGAAAAATTAAAAAAATAAGTGGTTAAAAACAAAGTTGTTTCACATTTATTTTATTATAATGAATAACCACGAAGTTAGTGCTTCAAATATGAATGTTATAAAATATTTTGAATCGTAAATAACATAATTAAAATATGGATGGATGTAAATGATTTAATTTCTTCAACAATGTTTTGAGTAGGTCCAAATGTTTGTAAACAAGCATTATCTCTCCCTAGGGAGTCATTTAGATTAAAATTTGTTGCAAAAGAGAGGAAAAACATTTCTGAGAAGGAAGTCATTTAATGCCACTTTAACTTTGACAATCTCCAAAATTAAATAAATTAGTTTACTATTGTTTCTTGACATAATCATGCTTATATCAACACTAATTACATATAAAATACCAACTGTTTATATATTAGGTCTATTACTTAAAAACTTGAATTATTTAAGAAAATTTGAGCTTTTATTAAAGAAAATCTTGTACAACTCTGTTATTCAAAGTATTGTCCATCGGAAGGTACAACATTTTCAATTTGTGGATTCCATAAAAAAAAAAACGGTTATCTTTGAATCAAAGAACGAATAAAACCAATTTTTGATGCCTTCGACTGAAGTGAAGCGTATTCCGGAAAGTGCATTTTGCATCGACCGAAACAAATGGAAGTCAGGAGGTGCCGAGTCTGGGCTATATGGCGGGTGGGGCAGATTGTCCCATCAATTGAGGACTGAGCAACATGTGGCTGAGCATTGTCATGTTGGGAAATTGATTCCTCGGGTCTGGTCTCGCATTCTGTTGTTCAGTTCAATTCAATCGTTGTTGGTACAGATCTTCAGTAATGGTCTCACCTGGTTTTAGAAGCTCATAATACACAACTCCCTTCTGGTCTTCATCTTCACTATTTTTCGGCTATCCAGGCCGCTCTTTGTCTTTGATATCAAAATTGCCACTTTAAAAAATCGATTTAATGTCTCGGACTCACGGACCAAAGGTCCTTGGTTCGAATCCCACTCTACCCCAACTCGATTCCATTTTCTAATAGTGAGTTATTTACAACTCGTTGAAAATGGCCCTCAAAATTAAATATTTGGGTAAATCATAAGAACGCAAATATTTCTTTAAAAAAAAAAAAAAAGCGTTGAAACCACTTAAAACACAGTAATTTCGCAAAAGCATATTCGCCATACAAATCGATGAGCAAACAATGACTTTCGACTGCAGTTTTTTTGCAAATAAGTGACTCAGCAAAACTTCCTGCAAATGCTGTTTTTTACGCCAATTTTCAAAATTTTCCATGATTTAAAAAAAAATATGATGCGTACAAGAAAATCAAACACTGTTCACTGATTTTGATAGCTTATAAATAGAACTTCAAAATGACATGTATGTCAATGATTTGCTACTGCGCATATAATAGTGTTGACATAGAGTGTCAAATTCCGGTTTTTAAGTTATAGACCTGGTTAGTTACATAATAAAAATACTTAAATCTATTAATGCATCAGTTGTTTTGTAATTTGCTCAAAATAAAGTAATGTGAATCGCAAATAGTACCCATCGCATACGGGAACAATTTCTTCTAAAATTTTCTTCCTACATTTCTGTTGTTTCGTATTTAAATTCTCGTACCCAACAATTATTGGAAACACGGTGCGGAATGCGTTGTACCTCATATGATACTTCCCAATGTTCTTTGGTCGAACACCAAACGCTGCGCATAATAATCGGCTATCACTCGGTCTTGCATCACATTGCACTGGATTTTTCTCGTTTCTCGTTTAACGGTCGTGTCAATCATCTTGAAACGTGTTGGGATAAATAGATTGTTAGCATTTTATGAAGGGTAATTTAAAAAGTTTCGTAATCATTTAACAAACGAATTTGAGTTTTTTTTCTAATCACGCGAAAGGCATTATTTTAGTTAGCCGTATCATTACACCGAATACGTCGGTACATATGTTTATCAAATCAAATGTCATAAATAACCGTAAGTTTTTTTATTGTATATTACAAAGCGTTTACCAAACTAGAACTCTGCGTTTGCGTGCGCTGTAATAAATAAAAGATTTTTGAATTCTCGGAACTCACATTGAATTCAATTTTAGTTCGAAATTTTTTGTACAATTAAATCAAATGGACTCATTTTGTTACACTTTTTATCCGCGCATGTACGTTTATTTTTATTCATTGTTAAACGTTGTCCGAAGAATTTATATATTGCGCCTATCATTTTCTCAAGTAGAATCATTACGGATTCTTATATGAACTTCTGATAATCGATTATTTTTTCACCCTACTCGTGATTCTTCGAAACATTTTTACAATGGTATTATTACTATTTTTTCGGTAATAATATAAATGCGGGTGTATCAATGTTTGACGCGTCTAAAATATAAGTATTCTCTTTTCTGAATATGGTAACAATGTCAACTTTAGAGATATTTCTCATTGATGTCCTTAATAAGCAGCATCAATGGTAAATCACCGCTGACTTTGATGTCTTTTGCGAAGAACGATAGTTCGCAAAAATGCGGTTTGTAGACATACCAACTATGAAGCTAATGTTATGAATTATTCAAATAACAATATCATCAATCCTAAATATCACTACGTACATTCATCGTGCAAACCTGCTTACGTGCATATCGCCCGTATTATTGTTACGATTACCAGGAAAGCAGTTAATTGAGAAGGTTGAATATTTATTGTACCGAGTCGGTGCGGAGTAGTCGCGACTACCTGAAAAATTATCGATTGTTGCAGCTGGCAAATGTTTTGAATTATTCAATGCACCGTTCCATTAATCTTTAGCATGTCCCTCTAGCCTTCGCAATTGTACATGCATCTAATAAATTGAGTTTGATGGTAATCACAGTAAATATTGATGGAAAATACCAGGAGATGAAATCAGAAAAGGAGGTGCATTATTGTGAACATTTCTCGGGCGGTGCAAGCTCGGGGTAGTCAAGGGCGATTGTTCCCCACGGGGAATGTAATTCATCACGCAAGATCTGTGCAACTTCTGACACGCAAACATTGCCAACAATAGAACCTATTGAGGAATACCGACAGTTCGGCGGCAAAATCGGTGATGAGTTTCTCGGCAGAGGCGGGAGATATGACAGAGAAACCATTCTAGCCGACAAGCAAACATGCCCCGTGTACTAAACCTTCATACCTGTATGGTGATGGTTTCCTGGTGTTATCAAAGCTATTTTATTTACTTTAAAAAAAATATAAATGACACTTCCACTAATTACAGTATACCCAAACTAATACACGTTTAATGCAAAACGTCTTTTTGTGATAAACTAAATGTACCCGTATTATGATAATGAACGTATTTACTTGGGAGCTTCAAACAAGATTTACAACTGAATTTAATATATTATCAACAGTCGTTTACCAATTACAAAACTAACCTCATCTTGTTTTATTAGTAGTAGTAGTTTGATTCGAGCACTTATTTAGTTCAGTTATATATCAAATTGAACCCAATTCTAAATCTATACATTTGTAGGAATAAGTACGTGTGGGGTTGTTACAGTACCTTATGATATATTATGGTCCCCGGGTCCTGTGAGCTATTCCACGCAGCGATACTATAACTAGTCCTGCATGCTTCTAAATGTGCTCTTAATGGCATGTGACCATTGAATTCACCTAACTCCGCGGACCCGCGGGTGGCCTGATATACTTAATAAGCTGCACACTATTACAGTTCTGTAAACCGTTGCGCGTTGGAGAAGTCTGTGGTGCTAACTCCATGTACCGAACAATTTCCCATTATTCAATTCATACGTTGCAAAAGTTACTTTGTGATTTTTCCCAATGATTAGACGCCCAGAAGCGAACATAAGAATGCGATTAGATACAAACTGTTACTCAATACCGTGCTTCGAATGGCGTACTTTACTAAAACTCATCAAAATTGTCTGTAAAACATGTGAACTTGAAGCCGGTTCTTGAAATTACCACTTCTCTGTAAATGTTGAAAGGCATTGTCACTGTAATCGAATGTCTTACTGGGTTATTTTTGTGGCCACGTTTTTATCGCTGCCATTTAGTTTGTTAAAAGTCGTGAAGAAGGAAATCGATTCTACATACTAGTGTATGACGGTCCTCGCTTTCCAACTCCCGGCGCTAGATAATTGAAAAAGTTATTTTCCGCCGATACAAAAGAGCCACAATGCAGCTTTGTGTCAAACATCGCCTCGACTGATTACCCTTTATGTATGGGATCAGAAAAAAACAACTGGCATAGAGGATGTATGTGCCATTAAAAACCCTGCGATTTTGAGCGTTTCGGTAAAAAACACGCGATATTATATTAGCATACAAAAGTTGCGTTGGTCTCTATTCCAGTCACGTTGATGTCTACGCTGGGCACTGTGCGCGCATTTCTCTAAATTTCCGACCGTTCTGTACGGCTCCTGAGATAATGTTATTCTTTAATAAGACTCATAATTTATTACGTACCTCATTTACCCTTTATTTACAACCTCGTTCTATTTGCTGCATTCGTATCCTAGTGGCATAATTCATGGTGATTGGATCGAGTCGTTCGGGATTTACATTCCAGATGCGGAATGCATCTTTTCCATGTTAATTTTGGTAAATAATTTACTTTGGATAAGGTTCTTCCGATGCGCCTGTTTATTCGCTGGAATGTCAACTTATATTTCGCCTTCGATATGCAAGTTTTCTATTGAAAAGAAGAATGATTCTTTTGTGCAGTGCGGTGAGCTTGATCGTATTTCTCGGCGTGATTTTCGCCCCATATAAATCAAACTTCAGCCGTGTATTCATGACCTTTGTATGAGCCTTATTGTTTTCACCGTGCCATTATTCACCTCGGTACCTTGCCTAGTGTTCTGTCCGCTAGTTATTCATCTTCCGTTCGCTCTATATTCAAGTTAACATCTCTCTATTCTCTACACCGCATTCTTCTCCTTTCCTCGTGAACTGTGACTCTCGCATACGCATGTACGGATGGTAAATGAAGATAATGCTTCACTCGGTCTATAAATATCGCGCGTACATCTTTCCGAGAATTAATTACTCCGGAATTCTATATATTCCGCTCGCCTACCAATCTGACAAAATAAACTAAAACATTCGTTAATCTCAGTTTTCGAAATATAATATATAAAACGATTAACGATTGTTTGAAATATAGTTCAATTTAAACCAGTTTTAAATGTCCCTATCTCTTTTATAAGTCTCTAGACATGTTCCCTATTATTATTCCTGCGCTGTAAGAGTGAAATGGTAAATTGTCGCAGATCTAGTCTTGTAGAATAACCACCGAGACGCTCGCCATACCAAGTAGGCGCCGGACACAACACAGCATTTCAATGAGGTACCACAGGGATCGCATTCTTGACCCCATACAGTGCCCCACTAATTAGTCGTCGATAACGACTACTTTTAAACTACCATTAAGAGCTGTATGTTTTTTTGCATTAGTAAATTCAATCTTCAACAAATGACATTATCTTTATTTAATAAACCAAATTTATTGGTATTTATCCTAATTTATTGTGAATACGTGCGTATTGTGGTCATTTTATATTGGAATTCCTAGTCGGTCGCGATATTCTAAGTTTTTCTTCTGCAGCACCTTGTCGGATATCTTATCTCTCCAGTAATCTCTCTCACGAGCCATTACAAACAATATCGTGCTTTGGGTTATCAATATTCTTGCCTTTCCTTATAGATTATTTTCAATACATAAATCCATGCGCTTAATTAAATGAGATCCAGTATGGACTCTATAAGGAACAATTGATTATTCTTTGTAATAAATAAATCACAACTTTGTACAGTAATGGTTCAATAGTAATAATTTAACATTCAAGCATACCCTTTTTCCGAATTTCGATTCCCTACTTTCTCGAAATACTCTTACCTGAAACAAAAGTAAAAAAACCATTAGTATATTACATTTTGTATGTTTTTCAATTTATAACATTTGTACACTGTAAACCCGTCGCGTTAATGAAATCCCTACTTATTTTCATTAATCTGTTTTTTTAATTATCTTTATCCTGATTACGACCACTTGGCCACCTGTCCGTTTCTAGGCTTGATCTTACTCAACTAGTTTTTTCAACGCTTCATCCGGTATTAATACTCTTTCTTAGGGACCATCGATCTAAACGCTATTCCTTTCAATCCGCACACTCTTGTCACTTTCATTTTATATTTACCCAGTGAACGATCAGACTCACAATCATGATTAATTTTATCTGTCGTAAGAATACTCTTTTCTTTTGACTTCAACAATTTCCACACAATTTAACGTTCTTTTTATTTGTTTATAGTTTTCACATAACGTTTTTGTTTATTTTTTTTATTTCAGATATAATGTTAAACGCGTACAGTGAGAATTGTCTTTCTTTTACTCTCATTTTTCGGCCAGGACGGTACTAATGAATCCTTCAGTTTAATTATTTTTAAACTCGATTAGTGATAATGTATCAATAAATTGTTATAAAAGTTCACAGCTTTATATAAACTAGGTTTTTTCGCAAATTAATTGCGCATTTAGAGTTATGTGTGTCGAAACGCGCGAGGTGTGTTTCGGGGTTTTTGATCAGTCTAATTACAAGGCAAATCGCGGTTTTAATTATGAGAAACTCCGAATTGATTACTAATCGCAATATCCACGTGAGTTTCGTAATGGATCCACCTTTGGAAGGATCAATGACACCCGTTTCCCATTACCTTTAGTATATTCGAGGTCGGTTTAGAATGGTATGTCATGGAGCCCGCATCGTATCCTGCCATACTCTGTGCTTCGTTCTTATTAGCAACAATCTTCCGCTAACCGAAGTGGCAATTCGTTGCATTACGTTTTACAGTCGCGCTCGATTGATTCGTATGTATATATATATAGTCATCATCATAAAATATTAGCTAAAACATCGAGTTGGACATGTTTATTCGTCCGGTTTCCGGCTGCCTCTTTAAATGATTGATATTGTACTGGTTTACATTTTTTTAAACGAAATCGGTGCTTTTAGACTTAATTTTCAAGGAATATTAGTCACGGAAACTGAGTCGATTTTTGGCACCTTTGATGGATTTATGAACAAAAATAGAGGATTTTTAAAAAGCTTTTTTAAACATCGAAACTTCGAATTACTTTTGGAGGTTTTTTTTACTAACATTCTATTCAATTTTTCTCAGACATATTCTATGCCAATGTATTTTTAGCAACTCTCGACTATATTTGGCTTTAAGTTCGTTCGCGAATAGGCTCTATTATCGTATATACAATATCTACGTGTCACTATAATTATGTTTCACTTTGCGCTGTCGCGACGGGAAAAAAGAACCGATCGTCTCCAGACGTGCAATTTTGCTTTCGTCTTTGGATTTGCGTATCAAATTGAATATTATCTCTCACCGTCTTCGTGATTTAATGTTTGGCGGATACAACATCCCGAGAAACGAGATTTGTTTTAAACGACCTGTTTCTCAGCAGACGTTATTCGAACTTTATATAGAACTATTTATCCACTAAGTACCAATCAATATTCTATTCAGTCTAGACAATTTTCAAATGCAACATTTGTAACTAGCAGGAACGAATACTTGACTACCACCTACATGGCTGTAAAAACTATCACATTTACAAAATATTGATTAGTTGTAAGTATTATTTGTGCGGGTAACAGCATTATTGATTTTGACTTATCGCATACAAATTAATCTCTTGCACCTGATGGTTAAAATATTAATCATCTTACTTATCCTTACAAATTTCAAAATCAACTACACCATTTTTTTTTGAGTTATTGCTTTTCCCTTCACCTATAAAATATTTAGTCAAATAATAATTTCGATATTAATTTGTCTCAAACAGTAATATTCAAATATGCCCGTCTGAAAACAACATTTATTAATCGAAATGTTATTAATATTTTGTACTTTGATTGCTTGCGGTATGTCTCCTTGGATTTTTTCATTCTAGAAATACCGGGTGTTTCTCCAAACAGACTTCATAATAATAGGCGGGTCGCTTCCCTTTCAGAAAACTCGCGTGTACATGGAATGAAGGATAATTTACTTTAATCTACGTCTCCATCTGGATTGCTGTACTCTAAATCAGATCAGAGATTTCTCAGTCATTACGTGTTGTTAAAGTCAATATCCCCTCATAAATACAACCTCGGTCATACGTGTAATGTATTACTAATGAATTATTCTCACCTTCCGGACCATGCGAGTATTTATATAACGTCTGTGGTTATTTATTACCTAACAGATCTGCGCTGAAGAAGTGTTCGGAACTTGAGTTACCTTTCCAAAACTCATTCCCTATGTCTCGAACATAAACGGCGCCAATACATCGGTACACAACCGCGACAAAGCACCAAAGCCGACAGAAAATTCCAGAAACAAAACGGTTATTTTGAAACGGGATCATCTCGTTCTTACTTGCATGCATGTGATGACTTTTCACTTCTTGAATAAGCTGAGAAGAACGTGTTTGTATTTGTATTGTTTTGTTCGAAACAGATTTTTATGATAAGGAACAATTAGGCTCCTTTGTGGTATTCCGTAACGATGCTTTTCCCAAAGAATTTCGTTTGTGCAACGCACTAATTAACGAATAATATTAAATATGATGATGTAAAGGTTTTAGAACACGTGTATTTTATGTAGGTGGTCACCACCTGCGGTAAAGTGTCAAGTCACTACTAATGTTATAACACATTTTTTTTTATATTTTATTTTTTATTTTTTATTGATAAATTTCATAAAAGGTACATGTTTTTTTAAAAATTCTTTACATATCTACTTTTACAGATCTAGTAAATGACATCACTGTAACTCTTTAAAAAAGAGACTAACTCTTGTGTTTGGAGAGTGACTTACACTGCTGTAGTTGTTTATTTTATTTTATTTTTTATTAATGTTTCACGCCCCTAAGGGTTTTACACACATGTTATATAAAATAATATAAATTTTATATAAAATATGAGTATATAAACAACATTAAATTTAAAAAATACAATATAAAGCAACTAAAGATAAAACAGTGTTTAGAAGTAAAGTTGGTATAAAAAAATGAAGATGAATAAATAAACAACATAAATTTTGAAAAATACAATATAAAGTGATAAAATATATAACTGTGTTTAGAAGTTAAGTTGGTTTTAAAAAAAGTCTATAAATATAATAATATATGTTATTGTTTATTATAAGAGTTTATATAATTTTAAATTCGAGTACATGAGAAAAAAATAAACACGTAGGTTATATCAAGAAAAAACATAAAACAATAATACATTTATACTAATTAAAATTTAATGTAGTTTTTACACGTGTTCAATGAATTTCTTTAGATTTACTTTAAATTTATTTATCGATATATTATTTTTAATAGTTTTTAGTTCATTGGGAAGATTGTTATAATTTTTTACACCTTTAAAGACAAAGCTATTTTGACATGATTTCTACATTTGAATTTAATTTCCATTATAAATTTGTGTGAATTTGTAAAGGATTTTCGTCGATCGCAACGCTCACGTTTCCTACGAAACTGAAGCTGGGATTTCTTCAGTTGGAGATTTAAAAATCATAAACTAGAAACAAAAACAAGAACTGTTCGCGCTACCTGTTCATTGTATTGCGTACATTGTATTATGCTAAACTCACTTGTAGTGGATTCCTTTCTATTGTTTTTCGATTTAAAGCTGTCTCGGATTCAATACTTCTCTTCGATAAAAGAAGGAAAATGCTGATAACTTATCGTAACATTGCTGACAGGTCTACTACCAGCGAGCATTAAAGCGAATCTATACGAGATAAGTGTTTCGTGAATTATACTTCGGATAGTTGTGCCTCAAATTTCGAAGGGGATTTAAATATTTTTTGAACAGGAGAGTAAACTATTGAATATGTGTGGTATATAATGATAATAATGGTTAACATCTAGTATTATTGAATATACTTATTATAAAAATATAACCATTTCGTTATTAGTGTTACAAAGCTTTTATTTTTATCACATCGCTGCAAGAACGGCGAAAAAGGGGTGACCTGATAGAGACGTACAAGATACTCAACAGTCACTATAGCTACCCAATTTTGGATCCCATGTTCAAGCTTAAACAAGATGCTCATCTTCGAGGCCACAGTTTCAGACTGAAGAAAACGAGATTCAATCTAAACCAACGGAAGCATTTCCTTGGTTCTTGGTGGTTGGAATAAGCTCCCACAAGAGCTGATCTCAATGTGTAGTCTTAATGGGTCGCAAAAACGGACTAGATTTGTTTCATAAAAGTTAAAGTGCGCCAGCAGCTAACGTTCATTAAAATAGATTTAAGCATATCAGAATAATATCGTAATAATAATAAAAATAATTCGTCTTGAAATGTTACTAAGTGAATACGAATTCTATAAATAATACTATTTAATTTATTTATACTCAATAGTAATAGAGATAGATGTAGAGTGTAGATGGACTAGCTCTCCCTAAATTCCATAATAAATACGGGAAAAGAACACTCGAGTACAGTTTACCAAAAATTTATAATATGCTCCCATTAAATATTAAAAATCAAAAAAACTTATCTGGCTCAAGAGAAAGACGTCTGCTGAGAATCTGGCTTTTAGAACGTGGTTTTTTGTAATAAGATTTTTTTGTGTTTTTCTTTTTTATTTGGACAATTTTAATTTTCGATGCACATATTTTTCTTTTTTTCCATAGTAATAAGAGTTTTTATATGTTTATAGAATTTAAGAGATAAGATTATGTGTATATATTAGAACTTAACTATGAGCACCTGCTGGCGAACTGCATTTTATGCAGTTCAGTAGGACTTGATAATTTATATGTTTATTTTTGTATGCTTTTGATAAATAAATTTAAAAAACAAAAAATAATAATACAGCGAACAGAGAAATAATATTAAAATGTACATTTGAAGCACTAACTTTGTGGTTATTCATTTTATAATAAAAATTTAAATAAAAACAAATTTATTTTAACCACTTATTTGAAATGAAATTAGTTGTATCGGGTTTTTTTTTTCAAAATGTTAACATAAGCTTATTTGAAAAATAGTGTGTTTTTACCATAAACTTAAGTTTGTACTTGCATAAAAATACATGTAAAATATATATATTTTTTTTTAAATTTCTATCTAAGCATCGATTTGAAACTCTTTTTCAACAGGACGTAGTAAAATTAGTCTTTGAGTTTTCTACCAACTTAACTGTCATTTAGTATTACATGATATGCCATATTATTTTCACGCCAGGTAGAATTTTCCTAAAAATTTAAAATTTCGCAAGGCGTGTTTCTTTTTTTTAATGTCCTCTAAGACACAACTGTCTTTTACAACAGTGGAAGTTCTCCCCCTGTGCAGTATGCAGTGTGTGCCATATGTGCAATGTATCCAGTGTAAATACGCTCACCGAGGGAGATGGTTCCCTATCTGATCTGAATACCCCGCACGACTACGTAAAGTACTCACTCACCTATTACTAAAGGTCATGCCTAGTTTGATGAGGATGGAATTGTGAGCAATCTGTTACTTCGCCGGATCGAGAATCTATTTTACTTGTAACCTTTAATTATTTATCATTGAATCTGTCAGACTCTCATTATCCCCTCCGCTCGACACGTACAGGGTACAGAGTACAGTGCGCAGGACTTCGTCTGAGATAGTTTATTGCTATCTGCATGCGCTTTATTTCCACGGACTTTTCGTAACTCAGCGTTTCATTAGTATTAAAAATATTCATTTCTTAGTGAAATTAGATCTACAGTGACTTCGTATTTTTTTGTTGTTTTATTTTTGACAAGTCAGGCCCAGTAACTAGACTTCCATCTTTCCTTCGTAAACGTTCTCCAATTGTGTTGTAATATTTAAGTATTTGATTTTTGATTAATATCAACATCTTAAAAGAGCATGCATATCAGAAAAACGTATATCCCGCCACCTACACTGTCGTAAGTTAAATTTGGCTTTTTCGGGTGATGAATGCAGTTAACCCACATTTATTTTTCTTAAGACATCAACGGCGTGAAATAACTCTTAAATAAGAAAATACACCACAAACCCCAGTATTCTTTGAAATCAATTGAATAAAATATCGAGACTACAGTTACAATGATGCTACAGTATTATTTTCATATTTTTACAGTCAAATTAACGAATACCCCAAAAAATACTGGGTATTATAACGTATCATACATTAGGTTACGAGAATCGTCAAATTTAAAAAATGTTTAACCGTCAATTTAAATATACCATAGTGTACTTCTGGGGGTACGATATATTAAAATCAAAACAATTATGTTTTCTGCTACACTTATTAATGTAATAATCCACCGGGACAATTTTTGATCGGAAATTCAAACTAGTCGCCTAAGATGGCGAATGCTTTCACTCCGATATTTTTTTCTTAATTAAAAAAAATATGTTTTTTTATAAACTGCCGATTAAGATAAAGTATAGTATTGTACTTGTATTCAATTTTAACGTACCTTGCAAGTAACAACTATCTAAAATTCTTAAATTCAAAAATCAACTAGTAAAAAATCGACGGATTCAATAAATTGTGGTTTAAAGTGATTTGTCGCGATACATTTTTTGTTCGGCGTGTAAATTTCCATTAGTGCTAACGTTCTCGCGTTGTTGAATAACTGTCATTCAATTTCTTAGAATAAGCATACACACTACTCGTACCTGCATTACGCCTTGAGTCCTACATATTTTTCTTTTTTGATTACCGCGAAATATATTCCGATGTAAAATGTCAATCAGTGCGTTCAGTATGACAATATACCGGATACCTTTACTGGTTACTAGTAATCGCTATTATTAGTGGCATTAAAGGTTTTACGAAGCCCGCTCATGTTTGTAAGAACTCAGTCACCCTCGACCGCTCGTGGCCCAGCCTACAACAGCTTGCCTACAGTTTCGTAACGGCCGTGGTTCCACTATTGCCCGCGCGTTTTTTCTATTACTCTCCTAGTCTCAAACGGTCATTGAACGTTTCCGTCTTCTGCTTACCAGAAAGTGTAAAGAAGCAGTTCCTGTGTTTACACCCGCTGCTTTTGCATTATGCTTTGATGTGGGAATACGTAAATTATGGTCAGTAATTATTTCAAACGTATAATAGAAAAAAATAATTATATTCTTTTCCTATTTCTGCGTATTTCGAAATGGAGTTGATTCACGCCGATGTTATATTTATTATTTTATTTATTATTATTATTTTGCAGTATGAAAATATGAAGTAAATTTTCGTCGAATACACATTTTTTTTACTGTTCGTAAAGAATTACAAACTTAATTGCATTGTTTTTCCGCCTAACATTTTATATTTATCTTCCTACGAATAGTTTAACATTTAAAAAATAACTTTACTTGTTTATTTAACATCTTATTTTTACGTACTTATTTTTGTTTTATTATTCAAAACGTGAAAACTCCAGGAGAAATAATAAACGTGCGTGATTTATGCCATCTTTAGTGGTCTCGATAAAGTTAATTAAATAAACATATCAAAGATCTAGTGCCACCTAGGAGAGCAAGACTAGCGAGGAGATAGTTAGTGCTGCTTACCTGGTACCCGGTATGGAAAGCGATGTATCCTGGCACTGTGTTTACCAACATCATTGTCGATGGTATCAGGGCAGCAGAATGTACTGGCTGGTGGAAGAGATAGCCGCGGTGTAACCGGCGCTAGGTCACTGGGGTTATGAGAATCGTTAGATCGGAATATCTACCTCCGCCTTTGGATGTTCTCCCGGGAGTTAGGGATATGCAATTGCCTCATTGCTCAAATTTGTACATTTGTTTTGTTTTGCGCTCGCTTTCTCCTTAATCGTGAACTCGTTCCATGCAATTGTTGCTAGTTCCGTGGGAATATCCCATTCATCGTTCGAATGACGTTTTATTTTTCCATTTTCATCAAACTATATCCATGATCATATCATATTTATTACTATTGGGCAGTTCGCTCTATTTTTTATACTACTCACGGACATACATACTGAATACCGTTCATAAACTAGATGTTGCTTTCCGTTAGAACAACACGTTATTCTAGTATTATAATACCATTTGCTTTTGATTCATAGTGTTTTTCTTTGCTATTATGTATTACTTTATTTATTTGTATCTTGTCATAAATGGCGGTCGTTCTTCAACCATGACATCTTCATAAAATATATTGCTGGCTTTTCGCTTATTTTTTCACATTCGTAAAAAACATATTTTTATACTAACTTAAACCAGCGGCTGTGCTCACGTGGTATTAAGGAGAAATTAGTTAAGTAATTGATTTGTTTTGTCGTTTAGCAATAAAAAAATATCCTATGGATTGATACATTTTATGGAGACCGAAAATATCTTGTATCGATTGCCGGTCCTCTAACTATCGCTATGAAAAAATATACGACAGTCCGTTAGTCTATCGCATCGATGTAGCATCGTTATTCTGTTCACAAATCCAAAATTCTACTACAAAACCAAAACGAAAGGCAAACCAAAATAACCATAGATAAAGCAAGTCAACCATAGAAATTCAAAAAGTTAATTTTAAATTGATTCTTTTTGACATCTCACCTCCACCGTCTACTCATTGTTAATATATATATTTTTTTAATTTATTTTTTTTTATTCGGGATGAAAAATATTTATTTATGTTTTACTTATCACCTCTTCGGCCATCTCTTTGCAAAAAAATATGGCAATCGGTTTCAGCTTCGTTCAGACGTGAAGGTAACTCAAATAAACAAACACGCTTTAGCCTTTATAATATTATTAGTATACTAGCGGACCCGACAGACGTTGTCCTGCCCAAACGTTGGCTTGCCTGCTACTAGCTCGGAAAAAGACTTTTGATTAATAAGTAGGTGTACTTGTTTATGATTGAATTCAGTAAAAAGAAATAAATGGGAAGAAATTATAAGAAATGTAAGGAAAAAATCTGATTAGGATCCATAAAAAGCCAATACTGTTTGTTAAAATTCAAAAACAAACTTTTTTAAACACAAAAAAACAATATCCTTTCATTTTTTTTGTATTTGCTTTCTCGTCGAATGCAATCCTGGTAGGTCGATGAAAAAAAGTTTTATGCTTTTAACTTTTTTTTATCCATTCGGTTGTAAATTGTTATATCTACAAACACGCTCAGCGCAACGATCTACATTTCGCTGAAAACCGCACGTCAATCGGTTTAGCCGTTTAGGAGAAGTTCAGTGACATCACACGTATAGATGAATTATATGTATTAAGTTATTACTAGTTTTAAGCATTCCAATAATGCTTCGATTGTGTCGCATTGGAAACTCGAGACAAGATGTGGACTTTTTTGGTGTAAGTCTTTCTTGATTTAAACAATCACTCAGATAAACTAGATCTTGTCTTGATTTAGTAATTTTTATTACATTTTTCGTCCTAGATTTAATTCTCTTTATTTTTATTTTATTCAATTGTGCCTATATGTATTAGAAATATTTTATTTGCATTTTTTTTAATGGACTTAGTCCGTTAATTAATAAATTAATGCAATATTCCCTACGTCTTAAAAAAAGATTCATTTAATAATTTTACATTTACAGCGTTTTTTTCCCAATTTCTTACTTTTGCCCGGTGGTGCAGAGAGACAATGCAATCAATTCACCCGATTCAGCGTTATCTGTGTCATTAATTACGTAAAAAATAATATTGTTAATCTGAAAAATTTTAGGAGGGATATAATGAAAAATACGCATTGCATAATTCTTTCGCGTGAACTCGGGCAGTCAGTCAAAATATTATCACACCTTACTGTTTCAATAATGAACACCTGGAGCTCAATCACAGATGGCTATCGACATGCTAAAAAACGTGCTAAGTATTTGAGCGATCACCACGAACAATCATGAACACGCTGAAGTTAAAGCGGTCGCGTTGCAAAACGCCATAGATAAGTTCCGTATCCGTAGTCCGTGGTCAAACGTCAAATCAAAAAAGTCAACACGCGTGTAATCTCGTGCCGGTTTGTTATTTCGTTTTCAAGTTACAAACAATTACTATGGCGACTGCTTTTCTTAACATTTGGCTTGCCGACCGCCGGCTAAATGCAATACGGCACTCGAGAAAAATTGAAAGAAGGCGTGTGCGAGATTCAACCAATCCTCTTGAACTGACCGAAGTTGAATTTCGTTTTGCAACGCGACCGCGATAACTTCAGCGTGTTCATGATTGTTCGTGGTGATCGCTCAAATACTTAGCACGTTTTTTAGCATGTCGATAGCCATCTGTGATTGAGCTCCTGGCGTTATTTATATTCTGAGCAAATTAGCCAGTTCGCATGTCAAAAGTAATATCTCACAGCCAATCGATCGAGTGTTAGATTCACCGTAGTTTTTCGCAATCTATAAATTATCTTGTAAATACGTTTATTAGTAGATAATCAATATGTTCACGAGTGCGTATAATTCTGTTACGGTTATTTGGCTCAGTAATGGCTCGTTCCTTGTGTTTCGTACCAGGCAACTAGGAACGGTATAGAGGAGGGCAGAACTCGATACAGGTAGCCAGTTAGTAGTGATATTTAGTTAGCTATATAGTACCGTTCTCGTTTGCAAGTGCATCATGGGGCGGCGGCGGCGGTCAACACTGCGTCTACCGTTAATCAGATGGTACTTGTATATTGATACGGATTGAAATTGCAATTCTGTTATCGGCCAATAGAGAACGCTTGCGCTTTCTTGCTAATTGTGAATCTACGCGTAATTAGCGCCCATCAAAAGATACTGTTATAAATAATAATAGATTTCAATCATTAAACGTCCCGACCGACATTCCAGCTCAGTTTAATTCATGTTTTATTCTAAGAAGTTATAATTTAGTACGTATGAAAGTTAATAAAATTAGCTATGACGCGAATAGTCGTTATTTTTGTTTGAAACGTAGTTTAACGCTGTATCTGGCCACGGATTTTTTAAATATTGTACAACAATTATTAAGACAGTATTGGTCCTGCTTATAATATACAAGGTTTTTATTTCACGAGAGGATTTCGTTTCCTGACTATATTGTCTGAGTAGTGATGGGAAACCGAAGGAATTTCTGGTGTGGACGTTTATAATCCCTGAAATGGCACATGAATAAGGAAATACCACTTCTTTTACAGTTTTAAATTCAAGAAAAAATAATTCTTTTCATTACTTATTTAGTAGCGTAAAAATATTTTTAATTGGTTCTTTGAATTCCTGCGAAAACGGTTCATTGCATTGGCCACGCCTCTAATACGTAAATATTCGGTTAAATTTTAAACTTTGTTTTTGATCGTTTAAATTTAAATATAATTTTGTCATGAATCTTGACGTCACTATTATCAAGGCCAAACATGTCGCGTTTTTGTAGACATAATTTTTAATACTTTATTATTTAAAGCTATGTATGAAAACGTTTTTCCACAATATTAATATCGATTTTGAAAATACAATTCATTTTTCTCAATCCATTTCACACATTTTTATTGGTATTTGTAGTATGTGATATTTTCCTATTGTAAGGCGCGCTACCACTTCATGTTATTGATCATCAAAAATTGCTGTATTAAGCGAACGTAAACCTGTTAAGTAATGCTAACTATAATTGTTACATCATTTTTTTTCAATTATATTATAGTGGAGTATATGGTGGTCATATTTTCCGCGAATAAATGTGATGTAAAATGGGATTCAAGTTGTAGCGAGGGAAACGAACCTCAGCCCTTTTATTTGGAGCCCGCAACTCGTATTACTGGACCTCAACGACAATATTGTGTGAGCATCGTACAAAGTTATCTGTCCTGTACCTTAGTGTTTATTTCGTTTGACTACCGCACTAAGATCTCATGTTCGATTCACGAAAAAGTCAACAATTGCAAAAAAAAAACATTTTTGGTACAATTTTTTATAGGGCCTAGAGTGGAATTTGATGCGAATTATATAGACTCGTTATTATAAAATAAAACTTGAAAAATTGCATAATGTGCATGCGGTGTAAAGATCCGTTTCGTTATTTATCACTCGTACTTAAATTGATAGCTTCCTTTTTTGCAATAATTGTTAGATCATATTTAATGAAATAATGTCAAAGATATATTAAAGAGGCTAGAAATATAATATCACAGCGCAAGTAGAGTGATCAGTCCCATTATTGAATTACTAATTGAAGAAAGTGTAATTTGAGAACGATATACGAGTAGGCTTTAGGTGGAGATATTATTTACTATCTTAAATATTCGCTATAATTATTTGATACATTTTAAATAGTTTTTTTTAAAGCGTGCATTTCAATCTTTATAGATAAAAGTATTATTTTAGTGTAAATATTTCATCATCTACGTGCCCCTTTACGCACCCAGTGGTACAAAGGGCACTAAATTGGTGTGTAGGATTTTGCTTGTTGATGCAGAAAACTCCTACACCTCTTGGAGATGATAGAAAAAAAATGACGTTGATTCTTTAATGTGCATTTATTGCATGTAATCGGTAATGAAAGTATCCAAACTGATGAACTGAATTCAACTCCTATAGATGCCACTGCTTTTGTAGTAGTCTATGATGTTATCTTTACTTTTGAGTTTGGATTAAGGTCATCTTTTATTTCCCTTACTGTCAGCAAATGGATATCCGTGCCACGTTAGCAGTATTTGGATATTTTCATTTTTTTGTTTGTTTACGTACAAGAAATACACGATTCACCTTCTGCGCTGTTCTTAAAACGATATTTCGCCAGGCGGCAGGGGGAATCGGTTTCCGGGTGAGTCCTTCAAGTACACCAAATGCAGCGTATTTCGATTATCTATAACATGCAGGTATGATGATCAATCTTTCGCTTTAGCTACCAGTCGAGGGACAGTGAAATATTGCCGTGTTAAACCACAATTTAAAAAAATATTTTACCTCCATCATGCCAGGACCTCAAAAATGGTGGGCGAATGCGCCAACCACTACTGTGCGAGGCTGAATTATCCCCTCTCAATTTTTGTTTTAAAATGTTTTACTTTTTTACAGTGAAAATTACATTATTTTGAAGTAGTTTTAATGCCTTTATAATATTTTAAAATTATTTTATGCGTGATAATAATATATTTTTTTAATAAAATGTCTGTAACTGGCGCACGGAGCATGACAAGAAGGCGTTTTTGCGTATTTTTACGAAAGTTCCTCTATTTATATCTGCTGGGATTAAAAAAATTACAATGTAAGATTATAATCACTTATATGTAATAAAATAAATAAAAAACAACTTTGTTTTTAACCACTTATTTTTTTTACCGACCGGTTTCAAAGCTACACAAAAGAAAAAATAAGTGGTTAAGAAAAAAAATGTGTTATATTTATTTTATTATAACGAATAATCATAAAGTAAGTGCTTCAAATATATATTTTAACTTATATTTAATTGAAATATTAAAGATAAAATGTAATAACTTTTCTTTTTTTTTTTCAATAGAAAAACAAAAATCGGACAATTGAGCATTTTCAAGCGAATGTGAAGATGAAATAGACTAAAGGTCCTTATGTACAGTTATATTATTTATTCTAGGTACTAAGGTAATATTTGAACTTACTGTTTGATCAAGTTCAGCATGTAAACTAACTATAATTACCGGAAAAAACCATAGTTAAGAGTAAGCCCAGGGCTGGTATTCCGAACGCTTTTACAGCGCGCTATAACGCGTATTTAGTGCGTAAAAACGTGCTATACCGCGCTATAATTGCGTTCGGCATACCAGCTCAGGTGTTTAAATAGGAAATTTAGGTACTTTTATTTGTATTATGAAGAAAATTTGTAATAATTAAAAAAACTAAATTAAACTTGATTTCTGCAACAGAAAGGTTTTGAAAAAGGAATATGGAAGTCTATGAATTTACAGAGCTTATGACTTGTCATTGTCTGGTTTAAGTGGCCACTTTAAAATAACACACTGTCTAAAATTCACTATTCTGCCACATCCACATTTCCTTAACTCCAATTTTCCGGTTTCGAAATTGGAAAATTTTTAAACAGCCCTTTTATTAGTCTGTTTTTATACTAAAGCCAACAGATTTAAGAGAGAAAATGTGGATGTTTAAACATAAGCAGAATAGTAAATGTTACACAGTGTGTAAAGTGCCCACTTAAATCAGCCAATGGCGGGTCATAAGCCCGGTAAATGCCGAGACTTCCATATTTCCTTCTCAAAAAGGTTTTTCCTCTCTTTTGCAACAAGTTAAAGTATAGGTACATTTACATGGAAGAGTTTATTAAATTTATAAACTTTTAGATAATAACTTATTTTTACCTAGTGAGGTAGTTATCCGTATAGATTTAACTGTTCAATCATCAGTTATATTACTTCCGTTGGAATGATATGAAGTGATCACCCTAGTATCTTGCCCTTAAAATGTTTACTCATTGTTAATTAAAATTATTTTAATCGTTTTCTGTCATCATTATCATAATTTGATCGTTCACGTTAACTTAACCATGCAAATTAATTCATAGATTTTATAATGTAAACTATAATATCCAGTACTGTTGGTTCGAGTCCTGGACATGACTGATTTAATGGGAAGTCTCTGATGGTTTTATGGATAGCCGCAGGTCTTGTGTAGGATTTCGAATTATAAATCCATGAGTTCGATCTTCATACTCCGTGTCTACCATTTTCTTTTCACTTATTTACTTGGTAAAGTTTACTTATTTATGAAACTACAGGCATCAGCAACAATTTTTTTTTCGTTCGAATTGAATAATCCTTGATATAATTTTTACACAAATAAACAAGTACTTTTAACATAAAAACACTTGTTTGTTTTATAATATCTATGTTGTGTGTATTCATTTATTGGTTCAACTCCATAGATATATCGTCACTTAAGCAGCAACATAATCTATCTCATTTTTCGCACTTTACAGGAAAGACAAAAAACTGAATAAGATATGTGTCATGTGTTCTAGAAAATGTTAATATGTCATGTTAATATGAGTCGATTTGTGGCGCCTCTAGTAGGAGTTTGTCAAAACTTAGTATGCAGGTCGATTCAGAAGGCTACGAAGCCTTTTTCATACTTACTTACTTTCATACTCAATCTGGTAAAAACATGAGATTGGTCATGTTGCCGCTTAAGCGACGATATATATATATAATAGTTAATGATGTTGATGTTTCTGTGTATTTTTAAAATATTTTTTTACTAATAATAATAAATAAAAAAAACTTTGTTCTTTCGATTTTTTTGTTCATTCACACAAATTGGTGCGTACAATTTATTGCTATTTTCACAAAAACGTCGTTTCTTTAGCAGTGAAACTTACGTTTTTTTTTAGAAATATTTTGAAAGAACGATTGTATGCATGCATAGACGGCGGATAATTAAATCCAACAATGTAGTTTTGGTTTTTTTTTTAAAACATTTGATGTTTTAAGAACAAGTTCTTTATTTATTATTAAGTCATTTTTTATTTTAAACATGCATTTAACGTAAAAAATATACACGCATTAAATCAGAAAAATTCTTTAATCCTCTGTGTATGTTCAGGCGAATAAAGAATTCGTTTCTGATTAAATGTGTCATTATTTTTTTGTTTTGAGACCACTTGAATTTTTTTGAAGCACTGCTATATGCTTGCAAGTATGTTAAGACTCTATAACAAAATAGAAAAAAAGTTAACATTAACATTTATCATGATAGTGCAAATGATTATAAAAAAACATATCACTATGTATCTTAAATCAAATGCCTAATCCTTATATTTGTGTATGTAAATTAATTTAAGTCTATTTTATTACATCTTGTATGTTTTTTTTTTTCTTTTCTTTTTTTAAAAAAAAAATGGAGTTTCTTATGTTTAAGTCAATCTTTATTCTTATCTTTCACTAAACTTAATCTTTATTATTACTTAAATTGATTTTACACACTTATTTTATATAATCTATGAAAGATGCTGGAGTTCTATAATTGGGAATATATATAAAGAACGTTAGTAATGCTTACTTAAAAAATATATTCTTGTTTAACTTCCAAATAAATAAATATATTTTTTTTTAAATATAGTTTTGGAACGCACAGATCTTTCCGTGAACAGGTGTAGTTAAAAGCTTTTAAGTTTAAAGTTTATAACTACATTTGTAGATATATCACGTATTCCAGAAATTTAATGCCGATTCAAATAATAATATACTTCTTTTCTGTGCATTTGAACCAGAACCCTGGACGAATTAATGGTTACACCCAGTTTAAAAGCTTCAAAGATAAAAAATAATGGGTGGTTGGCGCATTCGTAATGCAGTGGTAGCGCATTTGCCTACCATGCTTGAGGTTCTGACTTGACATTTGTTTCAATGGTTTTACACTGCAATACTTCACTCCTTCTGGACTACTAACTGAAGCATAAAACTGGTCACATTACGGGTGATTAAGATGCGTTTCATTTGGTGCTCCAATGTTGTGACTTAAACGCCACCGGGTGCGGATAAGAATACGATGATCATGATATCAACAAAAGAAATGATTTTATTTTAGTTCTACAACTAGACAGAAAAAAAACTAGATATATTCACAGGGGAGAAATCGAGTCTTGCAAATAACCCCTCCTTTTAGCAAATTTGGACACAACATCATCACCATTCCCTTACCCCATCTAATTGTGCATAGGGTACTATATTAAAATAAGGTAAAATGATCGATTCCCGACATGATGGTTATATGTCGGGAATATAACCCGGGGCGTGGTAGGCAAACGCGCTGACGATTACACCACGAGGACACAGTATAAGAAATGTAATCTTAATCATTACTGTACTATTTTGCAAGCCACTGTATATAGTCAATTCGTGAATTTTATGAATTATTATTACTATGATGATGACTGCGAAACATAAAATAAAGTCTAGTTTGTGTAAGTGGAATACGAAAATTTATGAAACTCAACCGTGTAGAGCGATCGGTTTTACTCTTTAATAAATTTTAAATGAACAATCATTTATTGTTCTCCAGTCCAACAGTAACGGAAGAATTAATTAAGTTTGGCATTATTTTATGTGTTCATTTTTCAGAAAAAGGTTTGCGTTTTCTTTTTATTGTTTTATGCCTGTGTTATTTCAAAGGCTTCAAAGTCCTCCATTGTGTTTTGAAACACTTTTAAAGCCTGACAAAAAATCTGTATTGACTTTAACAAGAATGCTTTTTTCAGAGTAGCGGCCGAAACGTTTGCAATTAAATTTTGATTCAACTCTTCAGGAATTACAATGTCAGACAGGATTCTCGTCTTTAATGGCACTAAAATTATACTCAAGCACCTGAAAAACCTTCTGAAACGCGCCTAATAATAATACCCGAATCCTCACTGCTTTCAAATGCCAGGAGTTACTTTTTATCAACTACAATGGACACCGTGTCACGAAACTTAGGATCATTTTATGTTTGTTCATTTTTAACGAAAATTTATACACTGGAACTGCGTTTCACACGTTCTTTTGCACGCTATCGAAATAACATGGTCCAAAAATAAAATATAAACAAAATTTAAATATAAATATGACCGGTCAACATGATTTTTGTCTCATGGGTATCAATAAGTTAACTTAATGCAGTTTTTTATCCTGTTTACAAATATGTATTTGAAATTTCTCTATCGTCCACGGAATTTCGTCAAAGCCATTGACAATACTGAATTGGTTTCGGCTAAAGATCTAATTTTGGTCAGTCACTACAATCTATTTTTCTTTTACCTACCTCCACTATCCATATTTTTATAGCCTTTTTAAACATTTTCTCATCGCCAATTATTTTAAAGGGTGGTATTTAAGTAAATGTTTAAGTTGTTTATGTGTGCATGACAGAACGTTTTAAAATGAAATATTCTAGTACGCCCACTAACTAAAACGAAATTTGTATGTTTACTTGGTTCACCGACATGGCATTAACATAAGCTAATTAAACATTTGAATACACTACACTATCACATAAATAACAATCTAATTATTGTTTTGATATTGCAATTAAACTCATTATACGAAATAATTTAATTTTTTTTAAATTTCTTCGTTTTAACAAAAAAGCCATAACGAAAATAAAAATTTGCATTTATATTTTCGTAGTTCTCATCCAATTTTTAAAAATGATTTAATTATACGTTACCTTAATTTTAATTATGTTTGTTGTCTGTCCCGTATATATGTCTAGTGGCTAGGCTACCTGGCTTTCACCCAGAAGGCTCGGGTTCGATTCCCAGTTCAGGGAGTATTTTTTTACAGCGCCCTTACGCTAAATAAATTATCCAAATAAATGCCTTCTTTATTTTCAAGTCCTTTTCTTGGCCTCATATGTGCTTCAAATTATGCATCACCGTGTACTTGAAATCAAAGCCATATATTTGTGCAGTGGTCACTGCGTCTGCAGTTTTCTTTTGGCGGTACTGCGCCGCCGTCGCGCGGCTATATGTGAAAGCTCTGATTTAAATTTATTCAGCAAGCTCATCTATTAAACCCGATTAACTCAAAGCTCAAAGCTCCACAATAAATTATCAGCACAGCGAAGGTGCGGACTTGCCTATGCCTGCTCTGACACTAGCTACCTGTTACTTATATACCTGTGCATCATAATTACTAGTAAAATATATTATTATGCTTAGTACATGTGCCTTAATAAATTACGTGTTTATTGCGAACAGTTTGATAAATGACATGTTCCCGCGATAAATGTTATTTAATTATTTGCAAACGGTTATTCGATACGAATAAAAAACAGTTATTTGTGTAATAATAGTTCGAGTTAAACAGCTTGTGTGTAAACATTTTTATTTTATATCTATATTAATGATCTTTCCGGCTGTTAATTATATCATCTCTAAATTCATTTATGTAATATTAGTTCGTATTCATATTAATCTCCTCCAACTTGACACAAAAAGTGGTTTGGTGGGATTTTAGTTACTTTAAAAATAAAAAAATAATAATATCTGAAAAGTGTTAAAATATGGATTTATTAATCTAAATAGTTTTCTTTTTTTTATTCGAATTTTTGTGGACAAATTCTAGATTTCACTTCCTAAAGAGTTATTTAGATTAAAAATATCGTGGGTTTACTGGCAAAAAGCTTTAACTCTCAAATCCCTGTTTTGAGAAATCAAGCATTTAAGTCAAGCATCAATTTTAATCTTTTATATCTTATTTAAATATAGTAAGATGTAAAGTACTAATTTTTTATTACTTTTTTTATTAATACATTTATAAAAGATACATGTTTTTTTAAATTCTATACATATCTACTTTTACACGTCTAGTGAATGTTATCACTATAACTCTTTAAAAAAGAGACTAACTCTTGTGCTTGTGTATTATAAAAGTTTATATCATTTTTAATACGAGAACATGAGAAAAAAATAAAAACATAGGATAAATAAAGAAAAAACATAAAACAATAATACATTCATACTAATTAAAATTTAATATAGTTTTTACACGTGTTCAAAAAATTTCTTTAGATTTACTTAAAATTTATTTATTGACATATTATTTTTAAAAGTTTTAAGTTCATTAAGAACATGTTTTTAATTTTTCCGTTTTTTTAATAAAATATTAAGTAAATATCATGTTATTTAAAGCTTTTAGCCTGAATAAAATACCGGGTATACGACTTAAACTTAAATTTATTTTTAAAACTACAGATATATAAAACTTCATGTATAGTGTATTTTCGAGTTAACGTTTTTTCCAGTGTACCCACGATATAACAACAGAGATTGAGAGCATTTTAGAAAAGGTAATATTACGACCTTTCATTGGCTGGTTTTAAGGGACCGTGTTACAAAAATGATCACTGGTTGGTGTACTGGTCACTGGTTATTCCAATTTTGTGGATTTAAATTTCACTCTTATTTTATTTATATATTTAATAACCAAACTTCCACCTAGAATTTCGTCCGCCTCGTGGTAAAATGGTCAACGCGTTTGCCTACCATCCAAGAAGTCTCGGTTAGAATCTCGCCATGGTTGATATGAAGTTTGTACACTTGAATATTTCACAGTCGCAGGACTGACTAGCACATAAATTGTAAGACTGATCATCTTTGCTTAATCCAAATTATGAAAATACCCTCCGGTTGGTGTACAAATGCAGTGCCCTTTGCACCATAATATCATGAATTTGCAAGTAAAGAATTTTCGCTATCAAATTTAAACGTTTTATCTGTTTAATAATACCTTATTATTTTTTTTATATACCATTCATAATTTCCAAATATTTATGAATACATACTTAATACTATGAAACCTGTTACTGGCTGTTCAAAAGTCGTGGGATTAAGTACCCTAGTCTTTAAATTCTACAATAAATAACATTGAATTTTCACCAAAAAATTTCACTACCAAACTTGTATGTTTTATTTTTTTAAACATTAAACAAATTTTTAATACGATCAAAAAAACATAATTATCATAAATTTACTTGTTTTCCATCGCTGTTGTAGTGTGTTAAACTTTATAACTCCCTTGCGGGTGAAATGCAGTCTTTGTCTATAAACATTTAGACAAACTCAAAATACTGATGATAAAACCTACTCTTCCAATACGTGTAAAAAATAATAAATATTTTTAGGCGTTACCTGGTATGTAAAAAAAGAACCGGGTTGTGGTCCCGTAGTTGTATTGCAGACTTACGAGCCAAAAATGATTAGAAATCAAGTATTTCTCTTTAAAAAAAATCAATAAAAAAGTTGATAAAATTATACAGTCTGACAAATCTTATACGCATCAATACTAAACTAATATTGATTAATATTGATGTATTTGGCACACTCAAAATGGTATAATTGATGTGCTATAATTACTGGAACAGGTAAAATTCTATATTCTGACTCCTGGGTTGTATAGGTTGTATAAGTTGTATACCCTATCAGCGTAGAACAAACTATGGCCTTAATTCTCCAATGACCCGACCCGTCTTTGTCGTATTGTTAACTAAAGACAAGATCTGTTTTTTTTTGTTTAAGTTTACAACGATTTAAACGAGCACTAAATAAATATTTCAGATCCCTTATGTTTGTCATTGCTTCTTTTATTATTTTTTTATGTTTTAAACTATTTTTATATTGAAATATTTATTCCTTTAAATTCTTTAAACAATGTTCGTAAATAAATATATAAAAAAATAAATACAGGTGTCAGCTCTTACTTCATTAAAATTAACAAATGGATGATTTGAAGAAAATTGTAAATATATATGATCACACATAGGCAGAATAATGAATGTTACTCAGTGTGTAATGTGGCATCTTAAATCGGCCAACGACAGGTCATAAACCCTTTCCTTTTAAGACATTTGTCGAATGAGGAAAATTACGTGTATATAGGTAGGCATGTGTGGCGCTAGCGCCTACGAGAAAGGTATATATTGCCATTTATTTATTTCTTTTTGTTTCACAAAATTTCACATTGATGCGGTCATCCGCCTCAAATAATTAAAAAACCTTTCCTCAAAAAACGAGTTTTATATTCGAAATGCATCGCTTCATAAATTGATCTTGATTAGGGACCCTCCCAAAATTGATATGTACAATGTGCATACAATGTTAAACCTCCAAATTCGTACTTCGCCCTCAAAACATGATTATACGGTCCGAAAATGCTATAGTATGCGTTATGGCCAAGTTTATCGCTCCGAAATCAAAAGAGAAAATGGACTTCCAAAATGATTTTGATACTTAAGATTTATGGTGTTTCCCACACGATTTAATGAATCAATGCATCTCGAAATGTGGCAGTACGTGTATATTTTCACGATTGCAGGACCTAAAAATCCATGGCCGTCGTTTATCCGAGTATGCAATTATATGCGCATTTCCTAAGGCACGCAACCTTTTTTCGATTGCTATCGTTTCGCCGCGATAAAATATTTCAACGCGCGTACGTTTGAAACTCGCCATCTTATTATTTTATTTTTTAGAATTTGATAAATGGCTGTCGAAAGAGATTCTGAAGGGTTTCAATTTTTAATATCTGATTTGAAATTCAATTAGTGGTTTTGTTGTTCGTTTGTTCGCTCACTAAAATAATATTTTTTTATTGCGTTTGCGTTGGTGACATCCCATCAAAAGTATTTTGTGTGACGTTTTTTGGATACATCATCATTCCCTTTCCGCACTTAATGGCGCATAGGGCACTGCATTGGTACATCAATCGCAGCGTATCTTGATCATTTTTGTTACATGAAGGTAAGATGATCAGTCTTTCGCTTCAGGTACCAGTCCAGGTTCTATGAAATATTCTGGTGTGAAAACTGGTAAATATTCTAGTGATAGATGCAGATGCATTTGTAATAATGTTTATGTTTAATTTCCATAATTTAAAAAAATTTATCGTCAAATAAATTATCACACAATTTTTCAAAAATACCTTTTTGTTTGCTTATTTGTTTAACAATATTTTTGAGTCTGTCTAAATGTTTGTTGACAAGGCTAGAGATTACTACCCAAGTATTTATCAAGATTTAAATTTATTGCAACATAGAGGGAAACGATTGTTTGGAAGGGAATATGGACGTCTAGGCATTAACAAGGCACACAGGTTTCACATTGTGTAAAATGGCCACGTAAACCAGTCAAGGACAGGTCATAAGCTCTCAAAAATATTTTCCCTCTGTGTTGCGATAAACTTCCATGTCTACTTTATTTGACTTTTTTACCAGTAAAATTTTATTTACTATGAAATTTTCTACTTAATCATTTCTCTAATATAGGTATTGTAAAAAAATAATATTACTTTTCTCTACATGGTTTTTATTTTTCCTCGTGTTAATAAAAAAAATTGAATCTAAAATGGGTAGTAATAATATTGTATTTTTAATTGTTTTTTTTTAATAAATACATTTACTTATTGTATTTTTAATTGTTTTTTTTTTTAATTAATATATTTAATATTTTTTTAGATTATGTACCTCTAGCATTTTTTTTGCGCCTTTTTATCAATATGAAACTTAGATCATTCTTAACACACTATTGATTGTATGTTCTGTTATATACATAAAACTGACTGTATTTATATCCCCTAATTAAACTTATGCGATTGTTTAAATATTGTTTTTGCTAAATAGTCCATTAATTTTTCTCATTTTTTTTGCGAACGGGGCTTGTAAGGGCAAAATAACAAATAAATATGTTTTATTAAATGTCTTTAAATCAGCAATGTTAACACAATATTTTATTATTTTTCCATTATTTATTTAGCTCATTTTTTAAATATTTTAAATTTATATTATTCTGCAAAAAACTTGATTACCTTGCAGTTTTCAGTTCCACCCAAATCAACATTAAATTTTCAGGACAAAATCATATATTCAATAGCAATATCATAGTATCTTGTCTTTTTCGAAGAATTTATTTAACAATACCATTAATTTGGTTTGTCATGCAATTCAATATGGTACTACGTATGCCTTTTTTATATCCCACGTACTTAATTATAAATACTGTTTTTTAATCATTAGTATAGCGTGGTATTTTTTAAAAAATTTAATCAAAACGTTTTGAAGAATGCGATTTGATGATGCACGGATATAAATTAAACTCTAAATTTAAACCAATTTTGAACGCTGTAACGCATCGCTCAATTTTACTAATTTGCGATAGCATAAAGAAAATGGTTTGGCAATGCAATACGTGTTTCCGATTATGATTTATGTAGATTCGTGTATTTTTTTGGTTATTCAACCCCTTATTTCTACCATCCTTTTTTCAATGTACACATTTCAATTGTTTCGATACTTGAATAACTTAAACGTCAACCTATCCTTATTTGAAATCTGGATATATTCTATCCATTTTAACCATAATTTTAATTGTACGAAAATCTATTTTTCAGTAATAATTTTCATTGAAAATACATACCGTATTCACAGCAACTGCACTTTTTCCAAATAATCAGCTTCCACAATTTTTATTTTGCAAATTGTCTTTATTGTTATGTCTTGTCTAGGGACAGACCAAACCAGTCAGAATCTAATGAGAAAATGAGTCACGGCTTTTCTACCACCAACTCGACTTTCCACAAGGGGTTGAATTGCCTGTAGGTATGACCGTGAATGTTACCTTCAAGGAGACCAATGTACAACCTTCGCGTACCACGGCCGTCGCGACACTGAACTTGAACATTCCCCGTTGGCCGGTTATAACATAGTGCGCAACCTTAACCTTGCATCCGCGGGAGGACGAGCAACTCCGAAGGACGGGAGAGCGAGAGAGGAGCATCCGAAGAATCTCCGCACCTACAAGAAAGAGCGAAACAGCTGACGAGCCGAAGACCTCTTCCGAACGAGCGAACCATCAACGTCAAATCGCGTCTCGAGCAACTGGCCAATTAGTAGCAAGGTGTTTGCAGTCTGTTGCACCGTGCATGACATGTTCAAAGGCTTTCGCCTTCCTTTCTTTATGCTTCGTTATGAAATTTTACTGTTTTCTTCTCTTGGGAATTTTTCTTCATGTGTGCTCGCTGTTTCCTTCAACGGGGTCTTTTCTGCAGATTTTTCTTATTTGAGCGCGACTGTTTTGCTCGGATCGTTTTTCCTCCGCTTCTCAAGTTTATCTGTTTGTGGAAGTCGTGCCTATCGCAGGCTGGAGCTGATATTCGCGTGTGCAAGCGGTGACAGTCCGTTTGTTCCTCGCCGAGTATGGCTTTGCCAGCCGTTGAACTCGCTTGCGTAATGGACGCGAGAGATGATTAATACGATTTAAATGAATCGCGCTCGTGTCGAGTGTGTTTATCATCTCAGTCTAGTATTCCTTGTAATTCCATGCGCAATCCCTTAGTAGAGGGAGGAAATTAACCTAACTACGCCGATGTATCTTTGATTACAGTACTTTTTACAATAATTATGCGGATTACTGGGCTTACCTATCAACCTCTTCTGTTGCATATTCCTTTTGATTGTAAACCTTCCTTGCGCCATAACTAACAGCGGCCTTCTTTTAATTGGAGAATCGTTTTTATGACTTAAATGCAGGGATACCCTTCTTAAATTGTTTTATTACTTCTTGATATCTGTTATTTGCTTTGATTACTCCACACAATATATTAATATGTTAGCATACATGTATCTTTCAACCATTCTTGATTGTAAACTTTATAGGGACATTTCGTATGTATTTCGTCCAATTAGTTTCATTTTGAGACAAATTACAATCAGAACACCTTAATGTAATAAGTTTATCCATAAACTGTTATCTTTTGATAATAATTAGGTATTCCGTTTAACCAATAAGCGCATAGTTAAATCAAACATTTATCTCAGCTTTACAAAAAATATTTTAATGATAATGTATGCTACTTATTTTAATTTAAAAATCTTACCTAATTTAAAAAGGGTTTTAGAAAATTTTCCAGTCTAGGCGAAAGTGCTCGTTTGTCATAAATCTTAAACCAAATAAAAAAGATTGACGCCTTGCATTAAAAAAATAAATGAGTACATCATTGAATATTTTTCGTGAATTCTGGATCATGTTCAAAACAGTAATTAACTATTAGTATTTCACTCACTTCGTAAGTTCAATCCCGACGCATGCACGCTTTTATATCTTGATATATTATTTTAAACATGTGTTTATGATTTTATTAATCTTAATCATGCGTAAAAAATTAAGATCTTAAAAAATCAACTACGTCTAAATTTCATTTCATTTCAAATTTCGCGTTTTAGTTCCGTGGGTAGTGTCGCCGAATTCGGATCAAAAGGTCTGAGATTTAAATCCCGCTGTACCACAACTTATTTCCCATTTTTTTACACAGGTTTTTACGGCTAAAAGAGAATGGCTCTTTATTTTAAATATTTGGGTAAATCATAAAATCATAAAAACACAAAAATTTCTATTTATAAATAAAACCACAAAAAAAAGTTTTTTCGCTCAACTAGCTGTTCCCAAAATTTAATCTATGTTTTGTGAATTAAATAAGCAAGTTCAGTGTTTTTTTTAAAGATTATTTTTGAAATACTATTAAAATAAGCCAAATTTTTTTAAATGTATTATTCCGCGTGTGACGTCTCAAGTTTTCTTCTCGGTCAGTTCTGCCGATTGGTCCGTCGACTTACCGTAAACCGCAAACCTTTTACAACTCTCTTATCATTTAAATTAGGGATGTCGTTCAAAGTAGTTAGTTTTTATTAAAATATTTTTTTTTCATACATTTTCAAGAAGCTTTTTCGAAAAATTTTGTGCTTTAATTTTTGCCGTGATTAAGAAAACGTTTTTTACATCCAATTTCTCGTAGGGCTGAACTTCCTCATTATAATGAGTTCCAGATCGTAGGCACTTCTCAATTTGACGTTTTAACATTAATACATTCATCCGTAAACGCATCAAACTTAACCATACAAATATTTTTTTCAGCACGAATTAGAAGAACACTACATGTCATCATCAACCATTTTTTTGCCAATCTTAAAATCAAATATTGGTTACCACTCACCCCTACCAAGAATTCAACAGACGTTTAATAATTTATTCCAAGTGGATGGAGGGGAGGTTGGATGTATTTGCGGAATCTAGACAGTCGTTCAAAAAATAATTGAAAACGGTCATTATGGGTTAATTTGTGTTTGTTGCCAACTTTACTATATTGCTAAACTTTTTATAAATACTATTAGTAACTTGTGGGCTTCATGCCTGTTTTCCAGATCATGCAAGTTTTTTTTTAAATTAGGAAATCGTTGGGCTACGCGAGGCTGTACAAAACACAGTTAAATGTACTAATGTAATATCTGTAATGCTTTTCGAATTCAACATGAATTGTCTTTATATTCTAGATATTTCGCACCACATTTCATATTTTCACTTTCAAGAAAATTGTGCTGATATCTCTATCAATCGGCCAGACTTATGTTTGCAGCATGTTGCACGCTACACATTTACCGCATACAAGTTTGGTACTCAAACGGTTCCCTCGATCAGCTAGAACTCCATCTGTCTCTTGACTGCGGATCAGCTCCACCATTGTGTTCCGGCTGTGTGAAGTGGTTCTGTGGCATCTGGCGATGCAATCTTTTCCTTCCATTGTTGCGGGTCTAATTTCTCTCACACACGACTCCTGGGGTGATAATCCCGTGGAATCTCCGTACACCATAACATTAATTGTGAATGTTCATTATGCAATTATTGTGGTGCGTTAGTACCATCGGAGGCTTTAAAAATGTAATGAAATTGCCGGCTATGACCTTTCAAGTATTATTACTTTTACGATATCGTATTTATCTCATGCATTTTCCGGTTTCTCTTATTTTCTGTAGCACATTTATCCGTATATTTCTCCCGCAATTGGATTTATAATGTTACTTGCTTCATTTCTTAAATTAAATATTTAATCACTTATTTTTGAGATCGTAAATATCTCTTGAATTAACTTTTACAACTGATAATTTCAACCCGTGCACCTTTAAATTGGTATATTTTACTATATGGGTTTTTCTTCACAAGTTTGTTTAATGTGTTCTTAAATATTTTCATCTTTTATTGCGTGAACTTAATGAACATACAACGATTGCTCATGATTTTCGTTCCGAGTTTGAGAGAACTTTCTGCAAAGAATTATTAAACTTATTGACCTTGGGCCTTAACTAAGCTTGCGTACTTTACAAGGCACAATATACTTAGCGTCCTGGACGTCCACTGTTCAATTTAGTACCGAAAATCGGCGCTTATTATTTGTATATATGTCATGGTATTATTACATTATGTTTGCAAAAGAGTGAAAAGGGTTAAGAAAATATACAAATAACCAAAATTAAGTGTAAGCAAACAACAATGTTTGAGTATGTCCAAATGCTTGCAGACTTGCTGGATTTCCTCCCTAGGGAGTTATTCATATTTAAATTTATTTCAACAGAGAGGAAAACATTTTTGAGGAGGAATATGAAGTCTAGGCATTTACATTTCCCTTCTCAAAAATGTTTACTCTTTCTGTCGAAATAAATTTAAATATGAATAACTCCCTAGGGAGAAAATCCAGCCAGTCTGCAAGCATTTGGACAAACTCAAACATTGTCAAATTACTACCTGGTAAAAGAAAAAAATATAAAAATTGTGAAATTGTTTTCAAGCGTTGCCTAGTAGGTGATTTGGTTCAGCCGGATGAATCTCACCCACGTGATAACGGTTTCAGCCCTTTTACTTCACAAAAATCAACAGGTGGAAGAGTTGAGGAAATGTGGATGTTCAAACATGGCCAGAATGGTGAATGTTACACAGTGTGTAAAGTAGCCACTTCAACCAGCCAATGACAGGTCATAAGCCCTTTAAATGCCTAGACCTCCATATTCCCTTCTCAAAAATGTTTTCTCTCTCTGTTGAAATAAATTTAAGTAAGCAAACATATTGGACACTGTTTATTCTCACTTGGTAAATTTCTGAGGTAGACAGCATTTTTTTGAATATAAAAGATGTCTAAGAAAATTAATACAAAATTGAATAATATATGAAAATACAATAATCTTTAAATATTTATGCAACGAAAAAATTGTAGTTTGATGAGTTATTGACTTTTTTGGGTGTGAACTGCGGTTTTAATACCAACTGCAGTGGTGTAATGATCATTATTAGAGGTGCGAGGCATAGCAGATACATTGGGGTTAATTATTTTAGCAAAATGCGGTCGATACAAGCTTCTGCCTCATATGTTACTCTTGTTGGTACTTTAATGAATGATGGAAATCCATAGTGTTTTCAATTTCACCAGATTTTCCGCTTAGAATATTTATGCTGCTATCTCCGGCTAAGAATTTGTTTTGAATGTTTGTTTTCTTCTGGAATCTGCTCGAGAGATTGTAAAAAGGGTGCATTGTTTGCATTTGTTTGTTTGTTGATAATAACGTTGGGATTTGTCGAAAGTGTAACTTTGGAAGACGCACAGAAGTTGACAGCAGGCAGTGGAGCTCGGTGGCTATTTGTGGATGCCATTTACTATGGCTAAGAAGTGAATTTGTTGATATGTGGATTGCTGCGATACCGTATAGCAAGTTCCAGAAAAATTCTATTGAGAATTCTGACTTAACATATTACAAAGAGATGAAGAACATTTAAGAGAAGGTTATTTAGAAGTCTAGGCATCTACAGGGCTTATGACCTGTCAATGGCTGGTTTAAGTGGCCACTTTACACACTGTGTAACATTCACCATTCTGCCTATATTTGAACATCTATATTACTTAAATTATTTTATCTGTTGTGAAGTTAAAGAGCTGAAACCTTTATTTATGCGGGTGAGATTCATCTAATTGAATTATTTTACCTACATACTAGGCAACGCCTGAAAATCTTACACTAATAAAACAATAACATAAAAAAGAAAAACTAAAACTACTTAATGAAAAATGCCTAGCTAATCAAATGTAAGAAATTAAAAATCGTTATTTTACAAATATAAAGTACATATATGTGCCAAGAATACATGTTACTTAAACATAAATAATAAATAATAAAAAACAATATAAAGCAATGAAATACATGAAAATTTAAATAATATGTGTACCAATTATATAAAGTACTACGTGTATTGATTTACATATATCTTTCAAAAAATTCTCTTCATACACTATTTAAATGTGTAGTAATTTTTATTTTAAAATTTATTTTACATTAAATTAATAAATATTTTTGGAGCAATTATATTTTATTTCTTTTTACCCAAAATGATGAAATATTACGCTCACCCTCGCAGTTTTCAAATATTTCGCGCATATTTTCACCATTATAAAAGTAAGCCTCCTTCCAGATTATCTTACTTTGTAATAAGTTGTTTATTTCATTGGGTACTCGAAAAAATAACGGTCATTATATGAATGTACAAATTGCGTTTCCCATGTCATATTCGAGTAACTAACGAAAGATAACTTGAAGCCATTTAGGTTCATATATTTATTCACCATGAAAGTACTAACGAAATTTAACATGCTTATTGTATAATTAAGTATTTTTGTCTTACTTAACCCTGAGAAAAAATATAATGGTTATATAAAGATATCTCTTTTTCACGCTGTGTTATACTAACTTATCGCTTTTTTTCAAGGCCTTAGCTCTGAAACCTGAAGAATAGTAGAAATCATGTTTAAAAGCTAACACGGTTTAAAATATTAATTGTGGGGGTAGCGTCTGGCATATTGAAAAGTATAATTTTTTTTTAAATATTTACGCTTAGAAAAAGAAGTAAAGTTTACTATAAACAAACTATTATTTATTTTATTTATTTTATTTATTTATTTTATTTTTTATTATTTTACATATTTATTACAGCAATATACAAGTAATTATTTATCCAACAAATTAATTCAGTAGTAACAGTAGGCATACATATTTTTTTTTTTGCTGTTGGTTCATCTAAACTGCCTAACTAGGGATAGCTTCCCCGTTCTAAGGCAGTAAATTATGTATTTTATAATGATATTTAAAAGTGTTTACAGTTTTATCATAATGTGTGCTTTTTCAGTCTTAAAGGTAAACAATGAATATCCAGAGAAAACATAAATAATACCAAAATCTCTATATCCTAAGTCCCAAGTCATTACTATTAAAACAAGCAACCAGCTTACGTCCTTCTACATCGGACAACAAATTCTCTAACTCCCTCCGACCAATATGGATTAAGAATGCAGTCAACACCTTCCTCAGCCTGGCAATCCCACCACATTTCCACGAAACTGGGATAAAGTTATATATCCTCGGTCCTATATAATATTGCTGCCTTTGAGCTAAAAAAGTATTGACTCCTCTCCTCCATTTATTCGTGTAATACGTAAGCAATGAAAGCACGCACCCTTTTCCCGAAACTGCTTATAAAGACTTGTATCTTTCTTCAGTTTCGCATATTCACTTTTGATTTTTCAAAACTAATCAAGCAAATATTAAATATTTCTTTACAATCAAACCGCACGATTAACAAGACGCAGAAACTTAAAAGCTTTTCTTTTACCCCCCACTGCAGTATTGTCAATTTATGATCAATTAAATACACGTAATTATTCTAATTTCCCAGTTTGACAGTAAAGGAATACAGTGGTAGTTCTAAATTGAGACCGCGGCCATGCGCTTTTCAATGAACTAGAAGAAAAAGAAAAGTCCGAATTCCGGCACAGGTCCGAATTCGACTGAGATGAGTACTTGACAGTCCAGTTTTTTATTTATTTATATATCAACGGTTCAAAGAACCTTTTACAATAAAAAGTTTTACAGAAATAATCACAGCAGTGAACAAATCATTGCGTAATATATAATATGAAATATAACTACATAATTCAACTAAATAATTAAAACTAAACAAATAGGTTTTTTTTTTTTTTTAAACTGCAAAAAAGTCAAAAAGAAACATACAAATATAAGATGACAAATAAAAGACAACAAATTGAAGTGAGAAAACCTTATGTTCTAAATATAAATATAGCAAATGAAAATTGAGAATAATTTAATATAAACATAAAGTGACTAGTATTTAGCTAGGTTATAATGAAAAAAAAAATATGCTACAATAAGATTTTATAAACAAAACGTTTTTTTGGATCAATGTGAAAGCTTAAATAATCTTAATAACACCTTTATATTATCAGTTGGTAGGAAGAAGTTGGAATCTGGTAATAAATCCACAAATGTACAATTTACATATAAAGAAATAAACAAAAATACGTATAAAAAAAAACAAAGTTAAATTTAATAATATTTTTTTTTAAATTCATTCCTTTTCTAAAAAATAACGAGTGTGATTACATTTTAAAGCATTTACAGAGTTTGTATTAAAAATATCAAATATTTTTTCTTGTGAGATCCAGTGTTAATGTGAACATTATTGTCCCGGAGCCGGTTTCCGGCAAATCGGCCGGTCCGGCGTAGTGGAAACGTAGCCCAAGGGGTTGGATCCGGTCCTTATCTACAAAAATTTGAACAAACTCAAATCATTGTTGACAATATTATTAATTATTATTACAATAACAAATTATGCACTTTGGTTAGGCTTACCCCTTTTCAAAGTATTCCGAGCAAAGTAGTGACACTCATCATCATATTATGTATATTTTGTTTCTAACACTCTCACGCACCATTTATTAGACATGGAAATGCGGTACTCAACAAATAAGACCTGTTTATTTCGAACATTGTAATGTTTTCTGCTTTAATTATATGTTTTAACAGTATTTTTTGCATCTTCAGGCATTAACTCTACCTAATTTTCTTCTCATTGAAGATTTCGTGGGATTTTGTTTTGTGTAGTTCAGGTAACCCTCTTACAATACGGTAGATAGCAGGGGCGAACCGTGTATAGAAGCGATTATGCGCAGCTTACCATTATATTTGATTTACCATACCGCCTCAGCAAAAACGTCGTGAAATAGCGGATATAATTTATTTACTTAAAATTGCCTCTGGTTCAATTGACTGTCCTGAACTACTTTGCAAACTTTCTATCAATGTTCCTTCCAAAGTTTTAAGAAATAACCCTCTTCTTCACATACCTCTTGTTTCATCTAATTATAGGCAAAATTCATATTTATGGCGAACTTTTAATAATTTTAATGTAATAAATAAATCATTTAACATAGATTTATTTGAAAATAATCTTAAAAACGTGCGGCGTTTGCTTTCGAAATTACTCGTAGTATTTTTTTCTTTTCTTTTAAATTTACATGTAATTACTATTCATTTTATTTTATTTTATTTTATTTTATTTTATTTATTTGGATAACCAACAGCTATAATTATCACATATTTATATAACAAAACAAATAACAAATAAGCCAATTACAGGTTTTCACAAGTAGCATCACAGTAAGTTAAAAAAGATTCTCGAACATAAAATGTTATGTTCGAGAATCTTTTTTAACTTACTGTGATGCTACTTGTGAAAACCTGTAATTGGCTTATTTGTTTTGTTATATAAATATGAGATAATTATAGCTGTTGGTTATCCAAATAAATAAAAAAAATTTAAAAAAAATAAAAAAAATGTTTTACTGTAACTTTATTTACAGAAAAAAAAAATATAATTAACATTTATTTTAAATCATTTCCACCGTTTGTATTTTGCCCTAATATAAATTTTAATTTTATTAAAGCGCGCCCAGCGCCTGCGGTGATCCAAGAAACTTGCCAATTATTCCAGCTTATTTTTTCATACAAATAAGTATACTTTATTTTGAATGTATTAACCCCAGTGCGGGTTTTATCTCCTAGATTAAACTTGCAGATTACACAAGTTATTTAAAGATTCTTGATTTGGAAAACAGTATTTCAAACATTGTTTCGTTGGGACTATTTTTCTTTGAGATGGTACTTTTGACACAAGACCATAATTACTTTCATGCGTCATATTGCAGGACATATAGCGCTCCTAGCGGCCGTTTTTAGCACTAATTATAACTAGAACAATTCGGCCAGTTCACATTTCAATTGAATACCTAATAATATCGACTGAATTCATAGTGGTATTTTTTTTTTTTTTTAATTAATTATTATATGTGATAATATATATATATATAATCAAATATATCACGAAGTTACATCGTTTGAATTGATTTCATGGATGAGAGTTGTTGTATCACACAGAACCACAGAAAAATATCAATTTATAGTATATAATATTACTAACATTATATTATGTACCTCCTATGTAGGTACAAATATATGATATTTTTTTATAGCTTACCTGTAAATAAAATCACCATTCGCACTGGTAGATAGGTCCTATAAAACACCAACCATGATTTAGTTGCAGACAAATTCAAAACAGTTATTTTTTTATCAACAATTTTATAAAAAAATATCATAATATGTGTCTTTATTAGTGGGTTTTTTCTGTTAGTGCCTATTTCAATTTATGTTGGATTTTTTTTAGGTTAGCTCGTTTTTTTTAGCTATATGTTTGTTATTTTTGTACCTACATATATTTTTGTTGTCGATTGTTCGTATCTATATTGTTATTCCTTTCTGTTTGTGTTGTTCTTATGTTTATTGTAAATTAATGTAACTTGTTTTTGAACGATGTATTCACAATTTCGTAGAAGGCTTTAATAAAAGGAAAAAAATATATCTTTTTGAAATTCGGTTAAACATTTTTATCACAAAAATGTTCTTTTAGGCATTTTCTCCACCAATGACCATTGTGTAACTTCGTCTCCATTAAAAATTTGGGTTGCCGTATATACTCATTATCTATCTTCTTCAATATATATATTTATTTATGTCATAATTCTGGACAAGTCCTGCAGCTTCATGGCCAGCAGACGCAGATTCGCTTTGTATATTTTTAATAAAACTTTTTTTGAATTTTAAAACCACCATTACTTGCCACAAAATCTGGAACAAAAGATTCTTAATTTTTTTAAGGTAATAACATAGAATTACAATTGTCCAAAAACCGCGTATGCACATCAAACTGAGGCCGACAAAACTTCTCGTAAATGAGTAGTTCTGAGTTTGTCATTTGCAAAACGAATTCTATATTTGAAAATTAATTTTTTAATGTGTTGGAATTCAACCATAAACAAGTACCTAGTCACTTACTTAAATTCAATATTTTAATATTAATGATTTTTAGTTTTGGGATTCAATCATAAACAAGTATACCTACTTATTGATTTAAAGTATTTTTCCAAGCTAATAGCAGGCAAGCTAACGTTCGGGCTGAACAACGTCTGTCGGGTCTGATAGTTATTTATATAATTTTCGTTTTTAAAATGTTTAACTATCAATGTGTGTTGAAAAATAAATAATATGGAAACAAGGCGTTTTTTCAGGCGTGATTTAAACAGAGCCACTGTATAAACATCTTTAATAGTGGATGGGATATGATTCCACAGTCGAGCCGCATGGAAACTATATGAGTTAGAGAAGGTGGAATTGTGGATTGGAATTCATAATGAGGTTTGAGAACAAGAACAAAAAGGTGACCCATAAACTGATTAGACTTATCTTATAATATTTACAGAAAACCTACTCACACAGACTCGGTCATTCCGGCTTCATCTTCACACCCTATGCAACATAAATTGGCCAGTTTCCACTCAATGCTTAACTGATTGATCAATATACAACTGAGTCCCTCCAACTTCCAAACTGAACTAAACATTATTAAACTTATTGCCCATAACAATCAGTATGACCCCAATATAATTGATAAAATGCTAAAACGCAAACAAAATAACAAATTGAGTCAAACGTTTTTATATTCTAGCGGTGGTGATATATCCAACAACCCACAAACCTGGCGTAGAATTATATACATTGGACCTCTGTCTAGAAAAATAAGTAATCACTTTCCCACAGCTATAAAACCCGCTTTTTACACTAATAATAATATTGCCAAATCACTATTTAATTCTAAGTCAAAAACAGAGCTGCTAAACAAGAGTGGCATTTACCAGATATCATGCGAATGCAAAAAAGTCTATATTGGACAAACAGCGCGAAATCTTAAAACTAGGCTAAACGAACACCGCCGTTGCCTGACCAATAATAATTTCTCGGAATTCGCGAATCATATAATAGACAGTAACCACTCATTTCATAATCACACCTTAAAACTCCTGCACCAAGTAAATAACAAAGGCAGTAATATGAATAATTTAGAAATTATAGAAATTCACAAAAATTTAAATTCTGAAAACAATCTAATTAATAATCACACATTCAACCACCCCTCGCCTTTATTGACTATGTTCCCTTTGCGACCACCCTCACCGCACTCACCCTCTTAGACCCGCGTCTGTTAACACTCTCTTAGCCGAGCGATGTCTTCCCACACATTAAATCTTAGACTTACTTATTGCAACTTCCACTTATGTGCTCAATTTTAAGAAATAAATTCGACTTAATGTTTTGTCCATGTTTTCATATCTGTACTTAAGATAACCATCCATTCATATGCCAACACCTTAGATAAGAATAAAAACCTCCTGCTCTAAGTTTCACTGATTAATCTGTTTATTTTTTGTTTAGATTCGATGACATTGTGAACAATATTCTGTGTTTATTATATTAGTTTTATATCACCCGTCGATGGGAGGAGTGCTCTCCCGAAACTATAGTTGTGTTCTTGTAAAAGAATAAAATTGTGTAACACTGATAACAAAGTTTTATTTTCATAATAATTTAGACTTGAAATTGTTCACCTAGGTTTATAGGAGCGTTAGGACTATGAAGTACTCTGAACAGAAGTGAGGGGGTGTGATAAGTCTCCCGCTGTCTAATTTTGAGACAATTTAGTTGCCTACGATAATCAGATAATATGTGGTCATATTTCCTGAGACCTGCAATGGACTTGTCAGATGTCGGAATAAACGGCTTGCGTGCATGGGAAGATGTATGAGTCGAAACGTAACTACATAATCCATGTGAAAACATTGCTTTTTGTCGTCTCCACCTCTCTTTGCGGGCAAGGAATTGTTTTTATAATAAAAAATACATTCAAAACAAATTATTGCGATTTGCATTAAAAAAACCTTAGCTCTTCATAGGGAAAAATATAAAATAAAATTTCATATTAAGAATGTTTTTTTGTATATTTTTTTTCTTTTATTAGATACCTAAGAATATATACAATCTTTGAATATATACATAAGAAAATTTCAAAAAAGATTTTCTTCCTCGGAAGAATTCGAAAAAAAATAAATAAAAAGAGTGCAGAACTTATATACAAAACAATAATTGCCCCTCATTGGGACTATTGCTCTACTATATTATATTTAGCTAACGAGGGAGACATAAACAAGTTTGAAATACTACAAAATATGTAGAGCAATGAGAATTATACTGAAAAAAAGCAAATATAATAGTGCTGAAAAAATGAGAAAACAATTGAACTGGATAGGAATAAAGAAAATACTATTGTATAATGTATTTGTATTTATATATAAAGTGTTTAATAATCTCATGCCAAAGTATTTTATAAGTGAAATTATATTAAATAGAAATGTACATAAATATAGGACAAGAAATAGAAATAGGATAAGACTACCACTTAAGAAAAAAACAAAATAGCTTAATGTATAAAGGGTTAAAACTGTATGATGAGATGCCTGAAAGTATGAAGAATAAAAGAAAACTTACGGATTTAAAAAAAAAATGTTATGTTTATTGTAATAATGTAGTTATGTAAGAAATATTTAATAAGTATTTGTTATAATTGTAAATATATTAGTTTATATACAATGTAATATTAACTAACTTAAGAAAATAAATAAAATAAAATAAAATACCTACTCGATTCAAAATATACGTAAAACGTCATTCGATGCTTACTCTCAAAACCAACACTTTATTTTCCAATGTAGAAAGAATGCAAATATTTTGGCCTAGCGAATAAAATATAATGCTGTAATTTACAATCATAAAAATATTCAGGGAAAAAAAAACAAATAAAAAATCGATATATTAGGTGTTTATTTGGTAGAACTCTATAATGAAACTTATATTATACTCGTAAGAATTCAAACACTTATTTAAGTCTACTGAAAACTTTATATAATTTTTGTTTTTATACTTGTAAAAATAAAATAATGTGTTCAGTATACTCAAATCAGTGTTTGGTTTCTTATTTTATAAGTTCGAATAAAAAATATAATATAAAAACACGTACGTAACAAAATTTAAGAACGTCGAATTAATTTTTACAATAATTTAATTTCAATTTCATTATTTTCTATTGTTAAGTTTAATTTAATTCATATTCATTTTTTATCATTTTATTGTGAGTATTATTACTATAATTATTGATATACATTTAAAAAAAACTTATAATTATTACGAGACTTCATTAATATTCTAGTGAAAATCTATTCGGTTGTATGAAATGTATATATTTTTAATATGGTTTTATTAAAATTTATCTTATATAAATTTTAATAAACTGCTTTAAAACATATAATGGAAACTAAATTTTGGTCTAAATACAATTTTTAATTTTTATTTTGTGACTATTGGTGTTCATATGTAATTCGTGAAAGTGCTATTATTTTTTACTTAATAAATTGTATTTATATTGTGATATCTTTTACTGTTTGTGAACTGAAAATAAATAAACAAGTAACCAGAGATAAAGGGTTACCGATGAGCAAAATCTCAATTAATTATAGAATTGTACCACGACTTACCTGAATATTTTTTTTTTTTTTTATATAATTACTTAGAAAACATTTTACACATAATTTTACATTAAAATTCTCAATATGGGCAAGTATATTAGTTTTTAAAAAATATATCCACGTATACACAATGCTACTTTTATGAATTGTGTAAATAAACAGTATAACATAATTTAAAATTACAACTTAATCCAAAAAGTAATTGTAAACTTATTTTTTAAATACAAGCCAAAAATGTTTAAAAAATATTTATCCATAATTAACATTCTCTGGATCAGCTTAATCTACATTAATAAAATAACATAGAACAACTTTTTTGGAACAAAGTTTTTGATTTGAAAAAAATAATTGATAATGTCGCCACTTTGCTAATTAAATTGTTGATATAAATTGTCCATGTCAATTGTCTGTCTATTGTTAGTCCTAAGTATTTAACATGTTCAATTTCAATTAGTCGTTCATTATTTATGCAAGCATCTACTTTATGACATTTTTTCTAGATGCAAAATGAATAATATTGTATTTTATTAATTTATTATTAATTTATCATATTATATAAGATAAAATTACTAAAAAACTGGCGTAAGCCACTCTCCAAGCTTTTGCTTGTGAGTCTCTTTTCGGAAAGTTACAGTTTTAGGATTAACTTAATACATTTAAGTAGATTGTAAGAGAAAAAAAAACATGTATCATTTTATGTAACTATATTTATTCTCCATTGGCCTCGTGGTGTTAAGGTCAGCGCGTTCGCCTACCGAGCAAGAGGTCTCGCGTTCGATTCCCGACATGGTTGATATGAAATATTTATTCAAAGGGTGTTTTCACACTAGAATATTTCATAGGCCTTGGACTGGTACCTGAAACGTAAGACTGATCCCCTTACCTTCATGTAACAAAATTGATCGCGATATGCTGCGATTGGTGTACCAATCCCGTGCTCTATGCACGATTAGGTGCGGAAAGGGAAATATGATATTAATTAATAACATCATCATAATATCGATTTTTAAAATATCTATGTACAAAAATTATATTATCTGTGAACTGTGTATATGAAACTGAATATAATATTTACTAGTGTACGCACTCCAACATAAAGTGAGAAATGAAGTAATTAAAATATAGTAATAATTGTTTGATTATTGTCAATAAAACTATTGCATTAGCTGTTAAAACGCACACATTCTTCCTGATTGCAAAATATGTGTGCAGTGATATTTATAGATGGGGGATTTATTATTGCTATAATTAAATATCTCATTTTAGTATTAATGGTATGTCCTAGAACCATAAAAGCTGTTTTCATACTAGTAGGCGCGTTCGCCTACCGTGCTACCAAGGTTCCAATACCTGGGAAGGTTGACGTGAAATATTTGTTTTTTTAGGGTAGTTTCACGATGAAATATTTCGTTGTCCCTGGGCAGGCTGAAGCGTGAGACTGATCGCCTTGCATTCCATCGACAGTCCTTACAGCTACGATAGATTACTTCACTCCCGCTGCTTTAGAACACAGCAAATTATTAAGTGCGTCGAATCCCGCATTAATTTCATTTTATGTTCCAGTTTTTGTAAAAACATTCCAATTATTTTGATGCTCCCCGTGTTTTCTAATTTATTTTGTAACAGTCATACTTATGCAATAAAAACTTGTGTTACACTGTTTTATTACACTCAGAACTATTTTAACTATTACATAACTATTATGCATACAAAATTACCCATTGTTTTTTGTTTCATTTATTCCAAGTTCAAATGTACAGTTTTGTGATTACTTCTATCCGGATTTTTTGTAATTACATCGTTCATTACATTTTCTTACTTCCAAAGGTTTTGTTATAGTAATTAATATTTTTTCTACGAATAATAATTTTTCTCTTAAAACGGTTTTTTGTGTTATTTTTCTAATTACAACAAAAAGTTATGTAAATCTCAACGTGTCACTACCAAAATATAATTGGGATAGTTTTTTTTTTTATATTGACAGCTTTTAATATAGTTTCTACAAATAATCTAGAGTTAGTCTCTTTTTTGGAGAGTTACAGTAATAACATTTACTAGACGTATAAAAGTAGTTATGTTTAGAATTTTACAAAAACTGATACTTTTATTAATGAATAATTTTTTTTTTAAATGTTTGATTTATTTAGTATTTTACTTATGAAAATATATATTATTTCGTTATAATGTATTCCTCACTGGGAAATCCCAAGGCACACAATTTAAAAGTTTTTGACTAAGTACTTTTTTTTTTTATTTTTATGTATGTATGTATATTTCTTAATATGTTTTTTCTCTCTTTTTAGTCGGTATTTTGCTATTTTTTTTTATTTTTTTTAATATGCCACACACATACATTCATTTTTTTACTATGACTTTAAATATGTTTCTTCCTATGTATTCTGTTTTTATTTCGCATTTTACTGCGTTTTAAAATATTTTTACATACATATTTGTATATTTTTAATGTTTTTTACTATGTTTTCACAACATTTATGACTGTGTTTTTATTATGTTTTTGCTTCGTTTTTTACTACATTTTTACTATGTTTTTACCACATTTTTTACCATGTTTTTACTCCATTTTTTTCTTTGTTTTTCACTTTGTCCTGTATCTTTATAACCGTTTTTATATATGAATTACTGTTTTTTATATTTTTTTGACTGTCTTAAAACGGGGTAAATAACCCTAGTTAGGCAGTCAAAGCAACTTTGTATACATTATAATTTTGTGTATGTAATATAATATGATAATAAATAAATGTATACATATATGTTGGTACAATATAATTAGTACAAAATATTTGTTTTTAAAATTACCTGCTTTAAATGAACTATTAATATGTACAATAACGTTCAGTAATCAAAATAAGCTACAGTAAACGCTCTCTTAACCCGCCTTGACGGGACCGACCCAGGGCCGGATAACGAAACCGCCGGTTAAAGAGAAGCTAGTGAAAAACACACTTTCATCACACGAAAAGCACTTTCGCAAGGAATAAAAAAAACACATTTTTTTCAAAACACTACGAAAACAGAACTTTTATTCTGTATTATTTTACTCACACGTGAAAAAATAACATTTCAAAACTGTAAAAAATATGTACAGGAAAAAGCCACACATCACTCCAAAAGGGGCATTCCTAGAAGAGGACGGTTAAGGCGGCGGGACGGGTTAAGCGGCGCCAAGTTAAGAGACCGTCTACTGTACTAATATATTTTACAAATAACAGTATTTTTTTAATTTTTAAATTTCATTTATACCTGTACTATAAAATTCAGTGTTTAAAATATGTTTCATACGGTTTTAACGTTTTATAGCAAGATATTTTTATTTTTTTTATTTGATAAATATGCTTTAAAATTCAGTCAATAAACGTCGCTACTTTTTTCTAATTTCGTTTTGTTTTTAAACCAAATATTTGCGTTCTTATGATTTACCCGAATATTTCATTTTGAGGGCCACTTTCAACGAGTTGTAAATAACTCACTTTTAGAAAATGGGAATCACGGACCATTGAGCCGTGAGTCCGAAACACTAGCCACGAGACCACAACCCGATTCAAATCGTTCGTTTTATAAGTTCTATGACAATGAATACCCTTTTTAAATGTAATTAATATTTTATATAATCCATCGAGTACTACGTAAATACATTTGAAATGTTTTTAGACAAAAAACTGATTTTTTAAAAACTTTTAATTTAATAAATTAAAAAAGTTCATTAACATTGAATTGTTTAGTTGTTTCAAAGAGTTCTTTACTTGGTGTTAGATAAGGGAGGTCACATACTAGCTTCAATATTTTATTTTGCTGTCGTTGTAGTCTGTTTATGTCATTTTGGTTTCTTTTTCCCCATAGTTGTTGCATATTACATATTTTAGATTTGACATAGTCTTCATACATAAGATTTTTTTCCGTTTTTGGAACAAAGTTTAAAAGCATGCATCCCAGATACACAAATTCTTCTACTTGTACAAAACTTTCGTTGCTTACATTTACTATGCAATCACAAACCTCACTCCCCCTTTCAAATACCATCACATTTGACTTCCTTTCGTTCGTCACCGATTCTCTCTCCAGGCATACATTGTAGGGACTATTTGTTGCAAGCCATGCTAGTTGTTAAAAAAACTGCATCGTCGTTTTATTTATAATAATGTTTATTCATGTTTATCTTTGTATCTACTCTGCCTACCGGGAAATGGCAAGGTGCCGATGCTGATGATCGGTTGGTTGGAAAAAGTGGTCAGCTAATTAGTGTATCGTGCATTATCTTAGCACGATCGTAATTCGCTAACGCTGTAGTACCTCTAGTCAGCAATAAGCATTTATGGTTCGGTGGGCGAGAGTACGACTAATGAATCCGAGTTACGCCATATTGAGCGCATGCAGAGATAAACATGACTAGAAATGAGGTGGAACCACCAAGAAATGACCAACACTGGGCTGATAAATTTATATTGGCGGCCTCCGTGGTGTAGTGACCAAGACGTTTGATTCCCGGTGAGAACACACGAAAAAATTCAATGTGATTTTTCACAAGTCTAGATGTTCTCTGCTGTAACTCACCACTGTAATAGGGCCTCTTGGCCTGTTGTGCCAAAAAATTCGTCATTTCTTCATCCGCACCCAGTAGTGCATGTATTGGTTCATCTGCTACCAATTGAGAACTATCACATACTACGAATAGCGATAGTGGAATAGATAATAATATATGAAATTGATTTAGAATAATTAATTGTATATTCGAAATCAATTTGAATATTGTGGAGAAACGTTTTCATATATAATTGTAAAAAAAAAATTTAGTAAAATTACGTTGCCAGAAAAACGCGACGTGTTTAGCCTTTGTTTTTAAACGTTAAGATTTGTGATAATGTTCTAAACAAATTTCAATGGCCAGGAACAAATTAACATGAATTGTGACGTATAAGGGGCGTGGCCAATAGAATGATCGTTTAGCTGGAATTCATCATTACAAGTTTAAACATATGTTTAATGCTTCTAATAATTAGCAAATAATTATTTTTTTACGGGACAGTATTTAATCGACTTTTCTTACTTTAAAAATGTAAAAAAATACATATTATGATTTTTTCCTATTTCTGCGTAATTCCTATTTTTAATACAGGGACAGTAAAAGGAATTCAACGAGGAAGTTCAGTGATACGGGAAATTTGATTTTTTATTTCTTAACACGCAGTAAAAATTGGAGCATTTAATTGTATCGCTAAATTTCTCTCAAATGTTTGATAACATTAATAAAAAATATTTTGATAAAAATCACTGATAAACAAGCAATAATAGAGTTTTGTGATAAATTTCCGGTTTCTGGAAGCCAACTCACTAAAAAGAATTAGTGACGTCACGCGCGTAGTATTAAAAAAAAAAAAATACAAAACATTAAAGGATCTTAGGGATGATAATTCGATACATAAAAATGAAATTGAAAAATTGGCTTGTTACGATTTCTTTAGTGTTTCTAAATTTTTTTCTGCTTTTACCGTGAAATATTACAGTGATAAACTGATTTCTGTAAATTGAACCCAGGATCTCTGGCATGGTAAGCAAACGCTCTAACACTACAAGACGGAATAATATTCATAGCATTGAAAAAAGTAAGTATCAAGTCCAAAACACTCCTCTACGTTTGCGGTTTTATTTCACACACGTAACTGTATTCTTCATTTCATTCGGACTCGAATTCCATTAAGATTTTGACACCCTAAAGCTAGGGTTTCCTGGGACAGCGGTGCCCGTATCTCAACGGCCGTAGTGAACGGTGATGCGGTGGACCGCCGTCGTAGCGGTGACTAGACAGTGGTTTTATTTTTTAACGGTGTTATCAACACCCTTTTTCTAGGAAACTACTTTCTAGTCACCGTTACGACGGCTGTCCACCGCATCACCGTTCACTACGGCCGTTAAGATACGGGCACCGCGGTCCTAGGAAACCCTAGCTTAACAGGAATTAAATTATTACTCGTGAAAATGGAAATCGAGGCATAAAAGGGGCTTTTGATCTTGTGGCCACTTTACAGTACATTATTTACTATGCTGTCTATCGTTGGTCATCCATTTTTCTTAAATTCCTAATTAAGTTTATTTTTGTAAATTTAAAGTCCGTGTCACAGACGCTTGCCTCACGCATAGAGGTTTCCGGGTTCGATTATTTATAAGATTACCATAAATAAATGTGTTTTTTCAAGTCTGGGTGTTTCGTGCTATGATTCATTACTGCAATTTGGCCTCTCAGCATATTGTGCTGCACAAAAAATAATAACAAATACTTTAAACGTTTTTAATGGGGCTAATATTCTACCGAACTCATAATAAAAACAAAACGGACAATTGTGTTGTTGCAGGAGGCAAAAGTTCACAATGGAGTTCCAGTGCCAACCCTTATGTATGGGAGTGAAGTATGGAATTAGAAAAATAAAGTTGGTTGAATGCCGTTGAAATGCGATCTCTCAGGCGAATGTTCGGTGAAACAATGTATGACGGGTGCACAAATGTCGAGATCCGTGAGTTATGTAAAGCTGAGACATGCATTTTTTTATATGGGAGTTGCTTTATTATTTACCTTGCTTATAATATACAAGGTTTATATTTCAAAAAGTGGATTTTTCTGCAATTAAATATCTTAAAGTTTATCTAAACTATTGGGATCAGGAGGGATACATTAATGTGGGCTAAACAGGAAATTCTCAGCATTTGCTCACGTGGAGAGGAAACCACTTAAAACTCTTCAGGAGAAGCCGGCCTGTTGGCAGTAGTCAACAGGCCTTCCGTTCCACTAGAGGAGTGTTCGGCATTTTGTTCCCTACTTTGGTTTATTTCACCAATTGCCTGCACTATATTTATCATGTATGATACTACCTCTCGTGTGAGTTCTTTATTACCTATCACCGATGGGATGTCGCATAGATCTTCACCCAGGCCTCTGCAACGCGCCTCTAGCTGTTGCCTTTGACAGCTGAAAAAGGGGCAATGCATCAACAGGTGAGGAACATCTTGAGAAGTTTCATCGTCGCATGGGCAGCTGTTGATCTCTGAGAGCTTAAAGCGATGCAGGTAGCTCATGAACACACCATGACCCGTAAGCATCGTAATGCAAATGCCCAAGTACGTAAAATATTTATTGTAATATGCGGTATTTCATAGTCCCGGGACTAGCACCTAAGCGTAAGACTAATTCTCTTACCTTCATGTACAAAAAGTTATCAAGATACGCTCCGGTTGGTGTGGCAATGTGGTGCCCTATGCAGCTTTAAGTGGTGTAAGAAATAATCAATAAAACTCACTTATAATGGTTTTTTTTACTAAATTTTCTAAGTTACAAAATGTATTTGTAGCAACAATTTTGGTAAAAACAGAATGTTTTTTTTAGGTGATCCCGTGTAAGTTGGGTTCGTACCGACGCTTCGTCTATAATAGCACGAGCCATCTTCAGGGTTTTAATTACAAAAGTCATAGTCTCCCTCATAATTCAATTCAATTCAAGTGGTATTAGTTTTTATTCGTTTAAGTTGTCTTTGTGTTGAGGATCTAGTGATTATATTATTTGTATGTGGTGTATTGTAGGGGTTCTGTCTTTCATTTGAGTAAGAATAGTTTTTTAATCTGTAAGTGAGTATTGTTTTAGTGTATAATTATTTTGGTGTCATAAGTTGTGATTTGTGAAATATTTAAATTTATTTCCACAGAGAGGGAATTTTTTTTTGATTAGAGAATATGGAAGTAAAGTCAACAGATGGAAGAGTTGAGGAAATGTGGATGTTCAAACATGGGCAGAATGGTGAATGTTACACAGTGTGTAAAGTGGCCACTTAAACCAGCCAATGACAGGTCATAAGCCCTGTAAATGCCTAGACTTCCGTATTCCCTTCTCTTTTTTTTTTCAAAATATTTTTTCCTCGCTGTTGAAATAAATTTAAATATGAACAACTCCCTAGGGAGGAAATCCAGCCAGTCTGCAAGCATTTGGACATAATCAAACATTGTGAAATATTTCTTCAAATGTCTGTATCGGGACTCTGAGTATTATTTTAAGTATGGATTTTTGTACAACAAATACACTATTTAAATCTGTATCACCGTAGGGGAAGGTGGGGCATGATGGAGTAGTGGGGCAAGATGGGGCCCTGCGATAAAAGCCGAAATCTGCCGAGTAGTTCCAAGCACATTACGCCATTTGATGCTCTTCTTAGACTCCCCACCAATGATGCAATTGCAGCGGACATGTGTGCACGCTCCGATACGCAGCGATACTAAACGTGTTTTTCGCTAATTTTATGTTATTTTATCGAGTTTTGCTGCTTGTGACATTAAAAGAAGCACATCGTGATTTTAACTGGCTGATGGTCGCTTTACAAGCTCAAAATATTGTAATTTACAGTAAGTTCATCAATTATTTCCAGAAAAAATGTATTTCGTAAACAATAAGCGTTGTTAACAAGCATAGTAAAAGGGGCAAGACAGGGTATCGGTACCCCATCTTACCTCATCGCTTAAACACAATGTAGTAACAGTTTTTATTTTCTATGTGTAAGCAGAATATGGTCCGAAACTACGTTTGAAAGATCAAGAGGGGGAATCGGTCAAAGGAATGCATGAATCGAGATAAAGAAGACATTTTAGACGGGAGAAAAGGATATAATAACTAGCTGCAAGATTTTATTCAATTCCTCAAACTACTTTAGAGTGAAAAGTTATGTTGGCCAGGCAAAATAATAACAGGATAGATAAGGTGAAGGTTTTTTTGGGTCCTAAACATACAGTTTTTAATGAAAATGAAGTAGCCATCGAAACGATCAAGACGTAACTCTTCTTCCATAAATGATGAAGATGATACACAGTGCCTGTTTTGTAGAGGGTCATACGTTGAGTCAAATAAAGGCTGGATAGCGTGTCAAATGTGCCAGAGCTGGGCACACTGTTCATGCCAAGACACCATAAAAAAAACCAAGACACCATCCTTGTCTGTCCTAGTTGCGAACCGCAGTAGGCGGTACCCCATCTTTCCTCACCAGTGGAGCAAGACGGGATAATTACGACTGTTTTGAATTGATTTATTTCACTAGTTTTTTATCTTATTTTTAGTTTTTTTGTACCACGTTTGTTAGATTAAAGATTAAAGTTTATAAAAATAAACTTTTTTTAAAGGATTTTTTAAAAAAACGCGTTTTATTGACGTATTACCTTAAAGGCCCCATCATGCCTCACCCTCCCCTACTCCAAAATTGATTGACACAATGCAAAATAAATCTTCTTATTCAAAATAAATATAAAAGTTCCTGTACATTATTTATATTTCGAATTGATTTGAATATGTACGTTAGTTTTTTAAGTTTATTTGTAATATTTCATTCTGCCGTTTCCACTTTAAATTTATATGTACCTGTTTTTCCATTATTTCTTCATTCATTCGTTCTACACGACAAAATCATCTCAGAGACCCTGAAATAATGTTTACCATTTGGTTTTTATAACCCTTACGTTATGAGCACTGATTTGAGATGAAAAGTATTCGGCAGTGCATTTTCCACCGTTTAAAACGTACAATACAAGTGCCTCACAAAAAATGCAAATGTAGTTATCTAAAAAATTCGTGTTTTTATGTAATGTTATTATACCGTTTTTCTACCTTAGCTAAATTAAATAATTGGTATGAATTATATTTCGTTAACACATATTGCAACATCATTCTAGGCTGACGGCAGCCGTGAAGAATCCATATGATTTATCCACAAACGAATAAAGAAATTCAATAAATTTGATCGCTCGACTCCACAAAAAGTCGGATTGTCCGTTATCTAGCACAAAAGGTACAATTTGGTCGTTTTGCGATCACTGTGTTGCGCTGGCATTGGCGTTGTTGGTCGGATCGATTCCTCGCGTCAATAAAACGTTTCCGTTATATTATTTTATTCTGCAGTCACATTATCCACCATTGTGGAAGTGACCATCACACAACTTTCATTATGAACCGTTGTTCTAGGGCATGAAGGTACTGGATGTCTGATAACTTTAAAAGAAACATTGACGTACTTCTGGTCGAGCAATGAGGAGAGGTGTCGGCAAATGTTTGTACGAGGTTTTCTCAAAGTATTTTTATTTATTCATAAGTTGTTTAACACATCTTTCTTAACCTATTTTTTAAATTCAGATTATTAATAATAATAAACTATATAATACAAAAAGTACATATTATACTCCCAGGAATTATTAAAGAAACTCATTTGGGACCTTACATAAAAAAAAACAGTTTTGTGACAATATCATTCATAGTTAAAACATCCGAAATAGTAAGAAAACTTTATTGTATAAGAAACATAAAACACATTACTGTACACCATCTATATACGAATAAATTACATTAATAACTATCACTATATCATATATAATATATATATATAATATATATATATAATAAAAATCGAGTTGTGGTCCTGTGGCTAGTGTCTCGGACTCACGGACCAAAGGTCCGTGGTTCGAATCCCACTTTACCCCAACTCGATTCCCATTTTCTAATAGTGAGTTATTTACAACTCGTTGAAAATGGCCCTCAAAATTAAATATTTCCGTAAATCATAAGAACGTTAATATTTCTTTAAAAAAAAAAAAAAAAACTAACAAAAAGATTTGAGTAATATTTTTTAATTGCGACACTTCTGATTTTTTTATTCGATTTTTCGTGTTTTAGCCCATCGGGCAGTTTATTATATTCGGAATGGCCAATATTTTTCAAAGACCTACTGCCGAAATTTGTTGAGCGAAACTTAGACACACGAAGATTCCCCGAGTAACGCGTATTGTAACTGTGAATATCATGACCAAATGTTTATTTAAAATTTGTGTGAGCAGAAAAGTTTATGATATTCAAAATAGTATTGGTTATGTCATGCAGTGGCATCACTTTGAAAGGAAGTATCTTTGTTTGTCGGTAGATATCCTTGACATGGGAATCCTATTTAAGTCCAAGAATGTTTCTTAGAGCTTGTTCTGAAGAACTTGTATTTCCGAGATCTGATTTTTGCTGGCAAAACCCCATATACATGATAGAAAAGATAGGTGGGAGCGAATGTTTTTTCTTCATCATTTTGTTTTTGCCCATATCATAATATATTTTTACTGCCCTATATAAAATTGATTTTTGTAACTGCGCCTTTTTTTTAAATGGGTGTCTGGTTTTTACATTTTTTCTGGTATTGTGACCATGTTCATGTTAGCTCTGAATTGAGTTTTTTCTTAAATTACGTGTTTTTTTTTAAATTAATAATATTGTATGTCTTCACTTGTGACCATTATATCATTTGCAAATCTGAGGTGACTCAAACATGGATGAACTAGGCGAAGTGATTATGGAACTATATGAGGCTTCAAAAAGGATTGGTTTGGAAATGAATATTCATAAAACAAAGATTATGAGTCCAACAGGGAGAGACATTTTTATCAACTATAATAAAATCGAAGTGGTTGATAAATACTTATGTATATCTAGGACACAAAGTCAAACTTAGTAAAGGTAACCAGACAGCGGAGTTGCAAAGAAGAATAGGGCTAAGTTGGGCTGCTTTTGGCAAACAAAAATATATTTTTGAAAATAAAGAAGTCCCTATATGCTTGAAAAGACAAGTATATGAATCGTGCATATTGCCGGTGACAACATACGGACTAGAAACCATGACTGTAACACAAAAAAGTAGCCAGAAATTAAAATGCACGCAACGATCCATGGAAAGACAGATGCTCGGTGTATGTCTAAGAGACGGAGTAAGAAATGAAGAAATAAGGCGCCGAACCGGAGTCTTAGATATCATGGATCGTACAGCGAAATTGAAATGGCAGTGGGCAGAACACTTGGCGAGGCAAAATGATGGCAGGGGGACACCCAGAATAATAAAGTGGAGACCATGGGCAAACAAAAGAGGTGTTGAAGGCCACAGAAAAGATGGGTCGACGACATTGTCTCTATTGCCGGTTAAACGTGGATGAGAAAAGCGGGTGATAAGAAGGAATGGAGACGTTTAGAAAAAGCTTTTTATCTATCAGTGGAGAGAATAAGGCTGAAGAGGAAGAAGAAGAAAAATAATATTTAATACAAATATCATCGTACTGTTTATTTTAAAGAAATATTAGCATTCTTATTATTTACACAAATAATTTTATTTTGATGGCTATTTTCAACGAGTTGTAAATAACCTTAATGATAAAGGTTTCAGCTCTTTTACTTCGCAAAAGTCAATCGATGGAAGAGTTGAGGTAGACTTCCCATCTCAAAAATGTTTTCTCTCTGTTGCAACAAATTTAGATCTGAATAACTCCCTAGGGAGGAAATCCAGCCTGCCTGCAATCATTTGGACATACTCAAAACATTGTTGAAATTTCAACAAGTTGAATGATTGACCACAAATTAATTTACTGTAGTGAGGAATATATAAAAAGCTTTTATCGTTTTTTTAGCTGTCTTATTTTTCATGGTTAAGTTTTTTTTATATTTTTTAAATTATTTTTTTTACAAAAACTAAAATCCCACCAAGCCACTTTCTACGGCTTTTTGGGATTGTAAATAAATATAAAATTTTCCCTAAATTAGTACATAAAAATTGACAAACTAGTCTTTATAAACAATTTATGGAAAGGACATTAGTCTTATTAAACCGTTTTGGAAAAAAAAACATGTGACGAGCTCGTTCGTTGAAATAATTTGACGATTTTACAAAAGCTAATTTATCATTTATTTATTAATAAAACGAACATGTTACCTAATTGCGCATATTTGAGCTCTTTTCATTCTCTTTTTAATGTATTAAACTTTCCTCATATCCCGTCCACTGTTCGAAATAAGTAAATACTCGCGTGCAATTGAAGTCAATTATTGATTTTGTTGCCAAAATTACTCTTTCGGCTTCTGGGCATAAAATTATGAAGGAAAGTGGTCGACGATAATTTTATTTAATAAGCGTAATTTTACCGGGGTATTTTTCAAAGAGACTATTCATCCTTAAAATTGCTTTTCGTTATTTTTTAAATTATTAATTGATATATGCATCAAATTTTGATTATGTAAGCTGCTATTTATTAACTGGAACTCACACACATTATTTTTGTAGATACTTGAGCATTAAAAATACAAGTACTATA